>NW_022264387.1:640000-845000 GCF_002021735.2 Oncorhynchus kisutch
AATTTCTCCATGACCAATCGCCAACCTTCCCTAATGTCATATACCAGACGTGTCCGGCAAACCAGAGTGCACTGGTCCCCGCCTGTTCCCTCCCCTTTATCCTAGAGTACCCTAAAGTCCCCCAAGGGATGTTAATGATATTAGTTGCATTTGCGGGGACGCAAACGGTCGTGCTCCGTATGTCGTTGGCCTTACAATCAGTGTCAGGGGTGGTGGAATGCCTTTTGCACAAATGATTAGTCAGTTCTATATGTGCCATGGATGTGGTCAGGTTGGATGACCCATTAAAGGGTCCTATATCTGCTTGTGATGTAGGTGTATGATGCTCTAATACACACAGGAGAATCCCCATGGAAACTCCTGTGACTACAATAAAAATAACAAACACGGGGCCGGATATCCCCAATCTCGTCCAGGGATAGCCCCTATCTCTGGACGACCTGTTAGTTGGTGTGCTGGGGAGCTGCTCCCACATCCTCACCAACTAAGGGTTCTGTGGTTGTAATCAAATTTAGGTCGCTCAAATCGACCCTGACTTCAGTCAGCGTTCTTGAAGGAGTCGGTGCTGGTGTACAATGAGTCAAGTGGTGCCAAGGTGCGCCCGATTTACCTTTGACCTGGACTGAGTGTGAAGTAACCTCCTTCACTTCGTACGGTCCAGTCCACCTGGGATCCGCCCACTTTCTTTTGTGGACTTTGATCCTTACCCAATCGCCGACCTTTACCCTCAGTTGCTCCGGATCTCCCGTCAGCTTCCCCTCATGGACTTTGTGTATCTGTTTGGAAAGAGCTGCGGACAGTTCCGTCAATTTTCTTACATAGTCAGTCATACCTATCTGGTGTACATCAAGAGGGGGCATATGACCTCCCTCTCTTGGTGGACCTGGCATTACTCTTCCTGTCATTATTTCGTGGGGTGAGAGATGAGTCCCTGCCCCAGGTGATGACCTCATGGCCATCAACGCCAGTGGCAGGGCCTCCACCCATGTCAGTTTTGTACCAGCACACACTTTGGCTATCTTACACTTAAGAGATTGGTTGCAGCGCTCCACAAGGCCTTGGGCCTGCGGCTTATACACGGATCCAAACTTGTGTATAATGCCGAACCTTTCCTCCACCTGTCTCAGTTGTTTGTTTGCGAAGTGGGACCCATTGTCGCTTCGGATATGTCTAGGGACCCCATATCTAGGTATGAGTTCTGTCTGTAGCCACTTAATGACCGTTAACCCATCCTCCTTAGCTGTTGGAATTGCTTCTACCCATCTAGAGAATCTATCTACCATTACTAGCAAATATCGCTTCCCGTTCTTTACATTGTCTTCTCCCATGTCTGTGTAGTCTATACTGATGTCTTGGAAACATGCGTTTGGCACCGGGTAGGCCCCCATCGGGGTTTGGTAGGGCTTCTTTGGATTGTGGCTTCCACATATGTTGCATTCGTCACAGAATAAATCTGTCATGTCCTTCATGTGGGGGTGCCACCATATGTATGAAACCTTCTGTAAAGTTCTGAGTTTCCCTTCATGAGTGGGTCCATGGGCTTCCCTTATCAGTTCTGGACAGAGGTTAGCCGGAGCCACCAGTCGGCCATCATGGCATCTCCATATTCCATCTGGTCCCTTAGAGCCTCCCTTCTGTGTCCAAACCGAATGTTCGTAAGGGCCTGCCTCTTCCTGTAGTTCTAGTATGTGTTGGCTTGTCAATTCAGTCCTTGCCGGTTCTATCCCGAGCACCATCTGTCGGGGGCTGTATCCTCCTGCGGCCTTGGCTGCCAGGTCTGCGGCATCATTTCCTTGATTGATTCTGTTGGTCAGTCTTTGGTGGCCTCGGCATTTCATTATGGCCACTGTCTTTGGTAAGGACACGGCATGCATCAAACGTTCCATTTGGGCTCGGTGCTTGATGGGTAGGTTACCTGTGGTGGTAAAGTTGCGCCTAACCCATTGTGGTCCATCTATGTGCACTGCTCCGTGTGCGTATGCCGAGTCCGTGTAAATGTTTACGGTTTTTCCTTCAGCTTTCTCTAGAGCTTGAGTCAAAGCCACAATTTCCGCAAGTTGTGCTGATGCTGGCTGGGGGATAATTCCTGATTCCAACGTGACATGTGTTTTGTCATGCAGCTGCTGTACGACCGCATAGGCAGCTACATTTCCTGTGTCTCCCTTGTAGCAACATCCGTCTGTGTACAACCATAGGTCTGGAGATGTCAGTGGTTCATTTTCCAGGTCTGGTCTCAGTTTGAGCTCTTGTGCTGCCCTCTCTTGGCAGGAGTGTGCTAGGCCATCTTCTGCGGTGAGTGCATCTGCCATGTTCTTGTCGGTGTTCACAAAAGTGATGTGTGACTGGGTGCATTTGTTCTGGATTTTGTTTTTTCTGTCCGCACTGAAGGTAAATTCTTTGCTGATGAGGTATGCTGCCACCCCGTGGTGGGTGTGTATTTGCATCTTGTGGCACATTACCAGATGGGCTGTCTTCTCAATCGCCTTGGCTACCGCCGCAACGTATCTGGAACAGGCGGTCTGTCCGGTTTCAATGTGGTCAAGTTTTGAAGAGTGGTACATGAGTACTCTTCTCTCCCCCTCATGTTTCTGAAAAAGGACGGCGGATGCAAAGCCTTCCTTTTCAGAAACATCCAGGTGAAATGTTTTACCGTAGTCTGGTGCCGTGAGAGCAGCAGCCACAGACAGGTCAGTCTTCAGGAGCCCAAACGCCGTTGAAGCCTCAGGAGTCCATATAAGTGGGGCCTGCAGGTTTCTTGGGCCAGCTTCTCGAACAATTTCTCTCAGAGGTTCAGTTCTTTCAGTATAGTCTGGGATGTGAGTACGGCTGTATCCCGTCAACCCCAGGAAAGAGAGCATTCCTGAAACAGTAATGGGCCTGGGATGATGTAGGATTGAGTCTCGGTGTGATTTTGAGAGTCCGGCCCCCTCGCTTGAGATTTCCCTTCCCAGGAACAGGACGGTTCGTCTGCATGATTGGACTTTTGACATCTTGACTTTGTAGCCTTTGACTGCCAGAAAGTCCAACAGGGTTTTAGTCATTTCTAGACAAAGGTCTGAGGTGGGAGCCCCCAACAACAGGTCGTCTACGTATTGTATGAGTATCACTCCTTCTGGGATTTTCAGTTCTGCCAGATGAGTCTTCAGAATATAATTGAAGATTCCCGGGGAAGAAGTGTAACCTTGGGGAAGTACGGAATAGGTAAATTGCTGATTCTCGTAGGTAAAGGCAAAAAGTGGCTGGGAAGCCTCATCCAATGGGATGCTGAAAAAGGCATTGGCCAAGTCCACTACGGTGAAATACCGATGTTTGGGTGACAGGTTGCTCAGTATAATGTGTGGGTCTGGAACAGGGAGATCGATGGGTGTGGTAACTTCATTTACAGCCCGGAAATCCTGCACCATCCGGTATGTTTCTCCTCCTGCCTTCGGAACTGGAAGTATGGGGGTGTTCCAGTGTGATTTAGTCCTGTATATGCACCCAGCTTCCAGTAGGCCTTCGATAGTGGGTCTTATCCCCTCTATCTGTTCTTGCTTCAGTCGATATTGGGTTCGAAATATTGGTACTTGCGCCGGATTGGTTAGGGTAATGCACACTGGTTGGACCTGTAACTTTCCCACGTCAAATGGTGTGGTTGTCCATATTGCCTTGTCTATGGAGTCCAAGACAGCAGGGGAGGAGGGGTGATCAGAATATGGTTTCCCGTGATGCCTGGGGAGAGTGAGGCGCTCAGGCTGGCACTGTTCTTCAGTGTCCACCATAGTCAGACGCCACATCTCTTCGGTGGTTGCCTTCAACAGGCCTGGTGCACTAGTCTCTTCCCAAGTGAGTTTCGAGGCCCTCTTTATCATTTGACCCAGACTTCGGGCCTCATGTCCATTCCCTACTGCGAGGGTCACGTGTGGAGCAGAGTCGGGTCCCAGTTGATACCAAGGTTTAATATGGTGTGGGAGTATGACTGGGGCTGCCACCCCCTCAGGGCCGCACACGATGGTAAGGCAGCGTATGTTTGGGGTAAGATGCATCATGTTTTCATCCCAATCTTGTGTGTACGGCGTGTCTTCTTCGTCAGTGACGTTGAGAGTGCAGTGCAACTCAGCCTGTGGTGTCTTATAGGGATGGAAGGTATATATTAGCTTCCTCCATTGGTTGAATTGAAATTGGATGGCAGGAGTTCCAGGTCCAGATGGTAGGCATTTGAGCCAGTAAACCTCCTGTGTGGTGGATAGAGCAGGTGCGGGCAGAATTGGGAGCATCAGGATTCGGGCCCTTGGCGGTGGATCGAGCGCGACCTCCACACCTGACTCAGTTAGGTATATTGCGCATCCTAACTTACAGAGTAGGTCTCGACCTAGTAGGTTGATTGGGCAATTTGGACAATATAGGAATTGGTGTTTCAAACTGGAAGGGCCCCACTGGAACAATAGTGGAGTAGTTTTGTATTGATCTTCAGGATTTCCTGAAACCCCCACCACCTTTACCTTGTCTGAAGAGAGGGGTTGATGAGAATTGATGGCGGAATATGTACATCCAGTGTCCACAAGGAACCTGTGGGTGACCCCTTGTACTACACATGTAATAGTGGGTTCCGTGTGGACAGAGAATTGTTGGCCATCTAACCCAACTGGTGGTGGTGGGCAGCCTCATTCCCATGGGGGGTATCCCTCGGACATCCCCTGGAAGGTGGGACCGGTAGGGGGCGCTGGGTTGTATGCTGGTTGATATCCCTGGGTAGGGGCTGGTGGATATCCCTGGGCAGGGGCTGGTGGATATCCCTGGGCAGGGGCTGGGTACCTTGGGGCCCCTCTTCCCCGTTGTCCACCTCTCCTCCCTCTGGAGGCCAAGTATGACTGGCGTTGCTGTGAGAGGGGAGCAGGGCAGATCCTTGCATAATGCCCTTCTTGGTAGCAATTGTAGCAATTTCTTCTCGCTTGCAGCGGTCCCCCCCATGTCTGTCCAGATGGGTTAGAAAATCCAGGTTGGGTGTAACCCTCATATCCGTAGTTGGCTCCTGGATTTGGAGGGGCGGCGTATACGACCGGTGCCTGTGCGGGGGTCGGTGGTGCTGGAGCGGCCACCAACATCTGGTTAATGGTCTGAGTCACAATCTTGGCTATATCAGTGGGTTCCTCCGCCACCATTTGCTTTTTTGGCTTTGCAGTCTTTTGGGCCTCATTCAATTGTAATTTGAGCAGTTGGAGTTGCAGCGACTGAACTTGTGAATCAGCCGTGCCTTTGTCTTTGTTGTATTGAGAGATGTGATGGTGGACATGGGAGTTGAATTGGGCAGTGGGCAAGGCCATCAGCCCCACTGTGGCCCTAAGCTTGGTTTTCACTTCTATGGGTGTCCCATTCACCACCATCTCCTTCCACATGCTGAGAGTGGTTCCGCTCTGGTCATGGGGTTCAATGTGGACTGACCTCCAGGTGGTCTTGGCCCTATCTAGGTATTGAGCTGCCTGCTCCCCGTCTTTCATGGCAAAAGAGGTAAGGGTTGCATAATTTTTTTCGGTGGGATATGCCCTTCTGAGCTCATTCCACAGTGATACTCTGTATTTCTCAGGTTCTGTTGCTGACCCCAATTTTCCCAGTCCTGCTGTGTTTATTAGGGCATTCATGGTCGTGTAGTCGGTTGACCTAGCCAATAAGGCCTTCATGTCCCCCAAGGCAAGCCGGACCCCGGAAGTTAGGGACTGAAGCTGAAGCAGCCAGGCTGAGGCACCCCCATGTAAGCTCGGGAGCTGTTCCATCAGGGCCGTTAAATCGTGCATCTTCCAGGCAACGTATTCCTCTCGGTGGGTTGTTTCGTCCATCCTGAGTGGCATTTGATACGGCCCATGTTGTCTTTGGGCTTCTTCTTCTCCTCCTTTCCTTTGTCTGGCTATGATGCGCCTCGACCGTCTTACTGCCGTTTCAACGGGGGTTGATTTTCCCTTAAAAACTCCTTGTATCAGGATTATTTCACCCGATTCTTCTGCGACTTCTTCCATGAGTTTCAGTTGGCTTTCTGCCTCCCATACACCTGCAGCCGTGAGGGGAACGTCCTCCTCTGTCTCCTCTTGTGGTTCCATATCCTCTCCTTCCTGTTCTTCCGGTTCGCTGAAAGACATTAAATTTTCTTCTTGTCGGCGGCCACTTGTGAAATACTCCTTACTAATATCGCTCCTTGGTTCCCCTCTATGTTCTCTGTACACACTGGATGTGCAGAAGGTGGGGGTTCCTCTCCCCTCTGACTTCAGGCTGCTCCCGTTGCCCCCTGCTCCATTTATGAATGGATTCCTCGTGTGGCCACTGGGGCGGAGCTGTTCTTGCATAGTTCGAGGGGCATGCATGTCAGATGGCCCTGGTGTGCACTTTTGTGCACCCCCTGGTGTGGAGCATCCCTGTGGGCCAGGCTTTAATTCTTCACACTCCAGGTGGCCCCCTGTGATCAACGTATCCCCTTGGAGTACTCCTTCTTTTACAAGGAACACAGGGGCCTGTGTTGACGCGTGCCCGGCCCTTTTCCCCTTATCAGTATAAGGTGGAGGCAAATTTGAGAGGACTGGGTAAAGGGGTTGGGTCGTTGAGGGCACATGTGTTGGCGGGGCAGAGGGAAATGGATTTGGCGCCATCTCCTGGTGGTGGTCCGTCTGCTCGTCTTCCCCTTGTGAGGGAGTGGCCACCCCCATCATTTCAGTTTTTTTATTCAGTTGTGCTTTTAGCGCCTCTTCGATGGCCCAAGTTCCTATCTTCAGTTCCACTTCTGCCCTTTCTCTCTGTTTAGTCCCTTTTTTCTTAAATACGTGACTTTTGTTATTTTCTACTTCCTTGTCTCTGGCCTCCTGTAACGTCCCTCTCAACTCACATTCCATCGTTTTCAGCTGGGCCCCTGTTGGCGGCCCCCCCCCTAGATAACCTGCTTGTGTCCATTTTAACTTCAATCCCTCCCAAACTTTCTTTATAGGCTTCCATTGTTCCTGTCCCCCTGATCTATTTTCAATTTTTTGTTCTAGGAACTCATTAAACCTCAGCTTTGGAGTATTGGGGTTCGCCATTGTGAATTTGCTTTAAACGTAATTTAATTTAATTCAATCGGAATTTAATCGTAGTTTTAATCGAAATTCTCTCCTTCTATCTGAATATAGTTAGCATATACTTCGCCCGACGTTGATTAATGCCCACGAGGTATTCGAAGAGACACTATTGCTCGTGCTCTGCCTTATCTCAGAGCTTCCCCTTCGTATATTCAGGTTGAGAAAAAACGCATGGGCTGGTATAGCATTTGTGGAGCGCACAACCAAGGGATCTATTCGACTATTTAGTCTCAATATTTACATATTATATTCAGATATTATTTCAATTATACATCAGTCATTTCATTCCTGATTATACATTTATACATGTACCTATTAACATGGGTACATGGGTACAATATAGAAGTTTCGGATTTATCCAATATCCCTTATTATAATTCTCTCTCTCTCCCTCTATCTAACCACCAACAATCTTAATGGAAACAATTACAACCACATTGCATTTTAACATAACATAACATAAACAGTTACAAATAGACAAAACAAGACAAAACAGCACGTTATATCTCTGACCCCTGAAAGCCGATCCTTATCAGTGAATTTCTATCAGACTGAGCCGTACCGGACCACAGGATAAAATTACAACTTATCCCCATCGGCGCCAGATTTGAAGAATAGTAATTAGCTATCCCCTACTGATCTCTATTCCTGATCCCTATCGAGCTGACCCCTATCAGAATTATTACACATGTCCGACCCCTATCGGTGAATCTCTATCAGACTGAACCACACCGGGTCACGGGTCCCAAAATTACAATTTGTCCCCTCGGCTGCAGAATTAATGAATAGTAATTAGCTATCCCCTACTGATCTCTATTCCCGACCCCTATCGGAACTATCAAAGACAAAACAGTGATCACTCATCATTGAAAGCTAGCAGACTGTGCTGACCGGGTCACGGGTCCCAAAATTACAATTTGTCCCCTCGGCGCCAGAGTTAATGAATAGTAATTAGCTATCCCCTTACTGATATCTCATCAATGATTTAAATCACACCGGCCGTCGCCGGTTCGTTACTACATATGTTCACGTACACTGTTATTTCGACTCGTCAGCAAATTATAAATTTACACAAGAATTCATACTTACTCGGAAAAACTGATAAAAATTTGGACAGACTATTCGACAATATGCAAAGTTTGATTTAACAGGCTTTTGCTTACCTTATTTTTTTTTATGGTGCACCTTGAAATCAGTTTTCCGAGTTGAGCAGAATTGTTGCCCTCCCCCGAAAGTCTTCACCCGTCTTTCTTATTTATTTAATGAATCGTCCTTTCCCCAACTCGCCTTCTCCACACCCAAATCAACTCACTTCGACTGGATCGTTAGTAAACTATACTCTGCTACCATTTCTGTTAGAAATTGGATATGTAGACGGACGAGTCGGTCAAGGATCGATTCAGACAAGGTGGTAAATTGTATGACAAGCTACAGTTTATTCAGAGTGAAGATATCTAGAACAGCATAATTACGGCTCTCCCGCTGGTTCGTACGGAAGCGCAGACGAAGAAGAGACCGTTACAATCAGTACACCACTATTATATAGGAAAGAAAGTAGGTTGATTCTGGAAGATCGGATCTTTGGATTGGTTCAGCTGGGGTGTAGTCTGTAGTCTTCCGCCATTGGCTCAGTAGTCTGTCCGTCATCGTAGAATCCTCTTCGGACACACAATGTTAAGAGACAAAGGAGATCATGTGTGTGTGCGCTGGTTTTGGCCATTAGTGTAATGCGGGAGCTACCCTGTAGGGGACCCCACAGGCTCAATTCTAAGTGGTAGCCCCCCCCTTAACAATAATCTGGTCACCTACATAAGAAATAGCATTTCTCTACAGTAGCCAGCATCCGTCAACGAGAGAGGGAGAAGCCTCACCGGGATTTAACAGGTGGAAGAAACAACCGGGGAGCTCCATCCGTCCACAAGAAATGCAGACAGCCGGTGATGATGTAGTGGTAGCTATGGTAACTAGGATGCTGCTGGTAGAGTAGCTATGGTAACTAGGATGCTGCTGGTAGAGTAGCTATGGTAACTAGGATGCTGCTGGTAGAGTAGCTAGCTAGCTTACCGAGCTGTACCGACTAGCTAGGATAACTAGGATGCTGCTGGTAGAGTAGCTAGCTAGCTTACCGAGCTGTAACGGCTAGCTAGGATAACTAGGATGCTGCCGGTAGAGTAGCTAGCTAGCTTACCGAGCTGTACCGAATAGCTAGGATAACTAGGATGCTGCTGGTAGAGTAGCTAGCTAGCTTACCGAGCTGTACCGACTAGCTAGCAGGTCGTTTCTGTCCCTCGTCTCGATGATGATGAATCCGGTGAAACACAAAATGAAACAAGGATAGAGAGTGAAAAGGATCTGACTACACTCATACTGTCCCTGACCGTAAAGCAAAAAGCAAATTGAACAATAAACTTCGGTGTCTCAACACTGTAACAAACTCCGTCGTTATTCCCCAAGATCACCTCAGTCCACTCTGCGCGTAACCGGACAATATCCACACCGAACGTGGACGCGGACAGTTCTGTACGGGGACGCGGAAAGTTCCAGTGGGTTACATTAGTAATATTCATTTTTTATTATTATGTAAAACAAACATTCTACGTTTTTTTTTATAACATTATGTTGAGATCTGGGACCATGTTCACACAGTGTCTCAGAGTAGAACATTGGTCGTATAAGTGCTGAGATTAAAGACAGTTTACACTTATGGGTATAAGTGGGTGGTTAACTATGCATGAAGTCTCCAGTCCCACCTAGTCAGCAGATGTTTAGGACACCTCGTGAGCTGTCCTAAGTAGTTAACAGCAGGTGTCCTAAGTAGTTAAGAGTTAACAGCAGGTGTCCTAAGTAGTTAAGAGTTAACAGCAGGTGTCCTAAGTAGTTAGGAGTTAACAGCAGGTGTCCTAAGTAGTTAAGAGTTAACAGCAGGTGTCCTAAGTAGTTAGGAGTTAACAGCAGGTGTCCTAAGTAGTTAAGAGTTAACAGCAGCTGTCCTAAGTAGTTAGGAGTTAACAGCAGCTGTCCTAAGTAGTTAGGAGTTAACAGCAGCTGTCCTAAGTAGTTAAGAGTTAACAGCAGCTGTCCTAAGTAGTTAGGAGTTAACAGCAGCTGTCCTAAGTAGTTAAGAGTTAACAGCAGCTGTCCTAAGTAGTTAGGAGTTAACAGCAGGTGTCCTAAGTAGTTAAGAGTTAACAGCAGCTGTCCTAAGTAGTTAAGAGTTAACAGCAGGTGTCCTAAGTAGTTAGGAGTTAACAGCAGGTGTCCTAAGTAGTTAAGAGTTAACAGCAGGTGTCCTAAGTAGTTAGGAGTTAACAGCAGGTGTCCTAAGTAGTTAAGAGTTAACAGCAGCTGTCCTAAGTAGTTAGGAGTTAACAGCAGCTGTCCTAAGTAGTTAGGAGTTAACAGCAGCTGTCCTAAGTAGTTAAGAGTTAACAGCAGCTGTCCTAAGTAGTTAGGAGTTAACAGCAGCTGTCCTAAGTAGTTAAGAGTTAACAGCAGCTGTCCTAAGTAGTTAGGAGTTAACAGCAGGTGTCCTAAGTAGTTAAGAGTTAACAGCAGCTGTCCTAAGTAGTTAAGAGTTAACAGCAGGTGTCCTAAGTAGTTAGGAGTTAACAGCAGGTGTCCTAAGTAGTTAAGAGTTAACAGCAGGTGTCCTAAGTAGTTAGGAGTTAACAGCAGGTGTCCTAAGTAGTTAAGAGTTAACAGCAGGTGTCCTAAGTAGTTAAGAGTTAACAGCAGCTGTCCTAAGTAGTTAAGAGTTAACAGCAGGTGTCCTAAGTAGTTAGGAGTTAACAGCAGGTGTCCTAAGTAGTTAAGAGTTAACAGCAGCTGTCCTAAGTAGTTAAGAGTTAACAGCAGGTGTCTTGATAATACTATAGAATAATGCAGTGAGTCAGTGGTTCCTGCGCCACATGTAATTGCTTTGCAGTAGGTTAAAATAATGTTTTGATATTTGATATGATCAATCCGTTAATAATGTAGACCGACATGCAACAGTATGTCTTGTGCTTTTGGCAATGATTTATGTATTATAATGATGTATAATATTTATGTATAACAAGTGACACCATGTAAAGCATTTTGTCTTCATTTTGGCAGATTAACTCATAGCTTATTCCCCAAGATTAACTCAGGTTTTTCACCCAGTGGTTAAGGAGTTGGACCTGTGGCCTAAAGGTGGCTGGTTTGAATCCCGGTGTAAAATGTGCTATTTGCTAACTGCTAGGGTTGTGTGATGTCATTTATTGACCACTAGGTTAGAGTTGCAAGATGTAATTTATTGATGGGCTGGAAGACGCACTCTGTCTTTTCTATTCTGAGGTTGTTTACTCGCAATATCAGATATTAAGGTGATTTTTTATAATGCATGTATACTAAGGTTGAGGTTCTGACTAGTGATTATTTACCTGGGATTCAATACCTGCTATAGTCACTTGTTTTTCTCTCTCAAAAGCAACACAGCCCTAATATGAGATATACAGCTAACTAAAGTCATGAGACCATTTTAGAAAATCATGGGACATATAGTCTGTGGTTGCTACTATTTTATGTCAATCATATTGCTGCTTGTAGACTATAACTGATGCTTCATGGTCCATCATATTGCTGCTTATAGACTAACTGATGCTTCATGGTCCATCATATTGCTGCTTGTAGACTATAACTGATGCTTCATGGTCCATCATATTGCTGCTTGTAGACTATAACTGATGCTTCATGGTCCATCATATTGCTGCTTGTAGACTATAACTGATGCTTCATGGTCCATCATATTGCTGCTTGTAGACTATAACTGATGCTTCATGGTCCATCATATTGCTGCTTATAGACTAACTGATGCTTCGTGGTCCATCATATTGCTGCTTATAGACTATACAGCTGAGAAATAAAGTGTATTTTTCTAGTTAATTCCTTAGATCTCTAACCTGCCCCACCTTTTCCAAGCCAATTACTGGACTTTCACATAGAGGTTACTTGGTCACCCAGTTCAAACCACATATGAAAAATAAAACACGAGTCTTGTTGATCAAGTGTTCTGCCTTGAAATAATAAATATAATAAAATAACAAAACAAAAACAGCAAAATGCTGAGACAGGTTTAGATTAACAAAATAATCAGTGCTATTTAGTACTATAATGGTATTTACTAACATAATATTATTACTATAACAGTTTCTAAAATAATTAGGGTTTAGGCTAAAATAGGTAATACGTAGGGTTAGATGCTGCTTTATAAATACATTTGGTTTGATTGTTAGGTTCAGGGTTTTTAAGGTAAAAACAGTGTGTTTATAGCTCTCTTGCTCCTCCCTGTGGCCTTCTGTGTGTACTACATATCTCATTCATGACAACTGCTAGGCTCTTAATCTGAAGTAGCAACTGCGTCAGATCTACCAATCAATGAGCTAGACCTGTCCATTTGTTTTCTAACTCAGTGAAACTGCGCAGCTTTCACTCAGTCCGATGTCTACAAGCGAACATTTCGATGCATTTCAAATTACCCAGCAGTCATTTAGAAACAACAAGTAGTCAAAAAAAGTGTTATTTCTTAATTTAAAAAATGTCTTCTGGCTGTTTAAATCGGCCACGTCTTGAAAAAGAGGACAGGGACATGCATTTTGTTTAGGTTGTATACCTTTTTCTGAAAACAAATATGGTAACCATGACCAGAAAATGTTTAAGGTTTTCTCACTGTGGGTCACCATATTAAATTGAAGCTATGCATGAAGTCTCTAGTCCCACCTAGTCGGCAGATATTTAGGACACCTCGTGAGCTGTCCTAAGTAGTTAAGAGTTAGCAGCAGCTGTCCTAAGTAGTTAAGAGTTAACAGCAGGTGTCTTGATAATACTATAGAATAATGCAGTGAGTCAGTGGTTCCTGAGCCACATGTAATTGCTTTGGAGAAGTTAAAATAATGTTTTATATTTCTATGTGATCAATCCATTAATAATATAGACCAACATGCAACAGTATGTCTTGTGCTTTTGGCAATGATTTATGTATAATAATTATAATAAGTCATACCATTTACCACAGCAATTTGTCTTCATTTTGGCAGATTAACTCAGGTTTTCGCCCAGCAGCTAAGGAGTTGGTGCTGTGGCCAAAAGGTGGCTGGTTCAAATCCCGAGCCGGGAAAAAACCCACCAGAAGTGATCTGATGACTGGAAGGCTGCTTGATTCACATCCTCTAAACATTAACCTTCTGTTGATCAGAACTCTAGAGGTTCTTCTTCACTGAACCAAAATATATATATAATGTTTTAGTGGTTCCATATATTAATGAAGTGATAGAAGCCTTTTTGGTTCTAGAAGGAGCCTTCCTTTCTAAGAGTGTATAATAATAAACACGTTGTTCTTCTGATTATTTAATTATCTACATCATGTTATTTCAAGTTCTCCCTTTGGAGCACAACATCATGTTGTTAAATAATAATTCTAATTGGGCATGGATATAAATGGATATAAATGGATATAAATGGATATAAATGGGGCAGTTGAAGGCATCTAGGACGTAATATGTGTTCGATGAAAATGAACATTGTAGGCAACATTATTGGCAAGGGACTTGATGCTATGCCAAAGCTATTTGGGTGTGAAGAGTGTGTTGATATAATGGTATTATTGTCAAAATTCTGCTTGTAACAACGATCAGAACCCTGCAGTACCTCCACAGACCCCGGATTGAGAACCCCTGCAGTACCTCCACAGACCCCGGATTGAGAACCCCTGCAGTACCTCCACTGACCCCGGATTGAGAACCCCTGATTTAGCAGATGCTCTTATCCAGAGTGATTTACAGTAATTGCATTCATCATAATTATGATAGCTACGTGAGTATATATATATATACCCATCTAAAATCTATTAGTTAAAAATCTGAGAACAGTAATATTGAAGGTAACCATAAGCAACCATTTCTGATTAAAACACAAATGTGAAAATTTTGGAAATAAACTCATAATAATGATATCAAAAATTGTCATCTCACCTCTTAGCTTTGGTGTCATGTTCCCCAGAGAGTCTCATTTTAGAAGCAGGGCCCCCCTCCTTTCTCTCCCCAGAGAGACTCATTTTAGAGGCAGGGCCCCCCTCCTTTCTCTCCCCAGAGAGACTCATTTTAGAGGCAGGGCCCCCCTCCTCTCTCTCCCCAGAGAGACTCATTTTAGAGGCAGGTCCCCCCTCCTTTCTCTCCCCAGAGAGACTCATTTTAGAGCACTGACCCCTAAACAGAGATCCAACATGTTGGTTGTGGTTAACACAGTAATTATTTAATGTCAATTGTTATCATTTATTATTTATCTCTTATAAAACATTTACTAACAGACACAGAAACAAAATCGATGATTTAATGCATCACATGAAAACGTAGTTGTGACATTTCATCTCCATGGTAACTGTCTGTAATAATAATAAGTCACTGTTTGTTAAGGTAGTTATAGACAGTACAGAAACAATAATAATAATGATAATAATAATAATAATAATAATAATAATAATAAGTCACTGTTTGTTAAGGTAGTTATAGACAGTACAGCAACAATAATAATAATAATAATAATAATAATAATAAGTCACTGTTTGTTGAGTTTGTAGACTAGGTTATAATGTATAGTAGTGGGTTGTTAGTGATATGTTATATTATGTAAAGTAGACTAGGTTATAATGTATAGTAGTGGGTTGTTAGTGATATGCAGATGTTATATTATGTAAAGTAGACTAGGTTATAATGTATAGTAGTGGGTTGTTAGTGATATGTTATATTATGTAAAGTAGCCTAGGTTATAATGTATAGTAGTGGGTTGTTAGTGATATGTTATATTATGTAAAGTAGACTAGGTTATAATGTATAGTAGTGGGTTGTTAGTGATATGTTATATTATGTAAAGTAGACTAGGTTATAATGTATAGTAGTGGGTTGTTAGTGATATGTTATATTATGTAAAGTAGACTAGGTTATAATGTATAGTAGTGGGTTGTTAGTGATATGTTATATTATGTAAAGTAGACTAGGTTATAATGTATAGTAGTGGGTTGTTAGTGATATGCAGATGTTATATTATGTAAAGTAGACTAGGTTATAATGTATAGTAGTGGGTTGTTAGTGATATGTTATATTATGTAAAGTAGCCTAGGTTATAATGTATAGTAGTGGGTTGTTAGTGATATGTTATATTATGTAAAGTAGACTAGGTTATAATGTATAGTAGTGGGTTGTTAGTGATATGTTATATTATGTAAAGTAGACTAGGTTATAATGTATAGTAGTGGGTTGTTAGTGATATGTTATATTATGTAAAGTAGACTAGGTTATAATGTATAGTAGTGGGTTGTTAGTGATATGTTATATTATGTAAAGTAGACTAGGTTATAATGTATAGTAGTGGGTTGTTAGTGATATGTAGATGTTATATTATGTAAAGTAGACTAGGTTATAATGTATAATAGTAGTTTGTTAGTGATATGCAGATCAAGGTCTACCTCAGCTATAACCTACATATCATAGATGACCAGTCTAAACCTGTTCAGGTCAGTTCACATAATGTTATAGTCCTACCAGTAGCAGGACAGAGAATGTACTGTATATAACCTACATATCATAGATGACCAGCCTAAACCTGTTCAGATCAGTTCACAGAGACCATCAGGTTTGTCAGCATGATAAGTGATCATAGCTCCAACCTACTCTGACTATTGAATGTCTGACATCGACTAACCTTATAATAGTTTGTAGAAAGCCAAGACCAACGAGAGTTTGCCCATCTTTCCTACGTCTCAACACATTTATCTGACTT
This sequence comes from Oncorhynchus kisutch, assembly GCF_002021735.2. Lineage (NCBI taxonomy): Eukaryota > Metazoa > Chordata > Actinopteri > Salmoniformes > Salmonidae > Oncorhynchus > Oncorhynchus kisutch. The sequence goes on from NW_022264387.1 coordinate 655,870, forward strand.
CTAATGTACTGAGAAATATGTGCCACAGTTTCAACAGCCATTGTATAACTGCGTAGGCTACAAACATACTTTTAATTTCATATGAGGAAATCACATAACTTACAGTCACTGGTGCAGACGCCTGTTTTCTTACAGATGAAGTAGCTTTCATAGACAACTCATTCAACCAGCCTAAACAACAGTAAATACAAGATGTCAAATGGTCAAAGGAGAACACATGGAAGACAGGTGTTTTAGTCATATACATTAGAGAGAGGTATATATATCCTGATAGAGTCATACACATGAAAGACAGTTATTTTGCTACAGATGTAGGATCTTAATTTGAGACAGTTTACTGAAGCAGAAAAATTATGTGAATTATAATTAACATTTTAAAGCGGAAAGTGGAAATGACAAACTTCAGAAGCCTTTTAAAACATCAAATACACTGCAAGTTTTAGTTTTCCTGCAACAGGGTGATCAAATTCAGATCCTACATCTGTACAGAGATGATGTCTTTATCTGAAAAAGGAAGTTTGAGTGTAGAACTATAATATATGAATATTGATATATTGAATTTGACTTGACCACGTCCAGTCAGCTCCATGTTGTATGATTAATCTGACACCAACCTGTCTCAGTAGAAGTAGACTGTTAGGAGTGTTTTACTTCACTATACTAACATTACACCAGACATTTAATTTATCTACTGTTAGGAGTGTTTTACTTCCATTCACTATACTAACATTACACCAGACATTTAATGTCTCTACACACATTACAATAATCCCTGGCAGGATTCTCACCTTGTAGCCTGAATTCACAACCAGAACATGTCAAGTCATTGAGATATTTTCTGTTCTGTATATTCTTATGGGTGAGGCCTGGAATGTGAAGCTAACTGAAGTTGGCTATTTTTAGAAAACCAGTATATCTAGCTAGTATCATAGTTTACCCCTCAGGCTACAATCAGGTTTCAGCATCAGGCAGGTATCAACATGCCGAGTCGTAGGCAACAACCTGGGTTGTATTCATTAGTTTACTCCACAGCCAACAGTTTTAAAATGTTGCTGTCACGCCCTGACCGCAGAGAGCCCTTGGTTCTCTATGGTGTTGTAGATCAGGGCATGACTAGGGGGGTGTTCTAGTTTTCCTATTTCTATGTTGGTGTTTTTGGTATGCCAACAGTTTTAAATGGCACTAATGAACACACACAACCTGTTTTGAGGAAGTGTAAGTTGTTGTTTGTCTTTCCACAATATTTATTTGTCTCTTTCACACAAAATCCCTCCCTGAGTAAAAAGCGTTAACAGTAGATTAGAAAGAGAACATGTTTGTTTGTTGCTTGTTGTGTTTTAAGCCTGTTTTGAGAAGACAAGTCTATAGACCTATGATACAGTAGGAGATCACCCTGGTCTATAGACCTATGATACAGGAGGAGATCACCCTGGTCTATAGACCTATGATACAGTAGGAGATCACCCTGGTCTATAGACCTATGATACAGTAGGAGATCACCCTGGTCTATAGACCTATGATACAGTACACTCTTAGACTAAAGGGTTCCAAACAGGTCCTCTGGCTGTCCCCATAGGAGACACGTTTGGGTAGCCAATTCTCCTGGCTTCTATGTAGAACCCTCTGTGGAAAGGGTTCTTCATGGAACCCAAAATGGTTCTACCTAGTACGAAAAAGGGTTCTACAAAGTGTTCTCCTATGGGGACAGCCAAAGAACCCTTTTAGATTCTAGATAGTGTAGGAGTGATCACCCTGGGGAACACAGATTGGCACAGAACGAATTCACCCGAAGCATCTAATTTATATCAAACACATTTTAATGAGAGTAGGACTATTATAACTCTGTCCACCAAAAATATCATCAACTATATGAACACACATAACAATATCATCAACTATATGAATACACATAACAATATCATCAACTATAATAACAATCGTCGTCTTACCTTTTATCTCTCAATAGAAACACAGTCTGGATGATCATCAGGTCGTCAAAAGTGAGTTTCATTTGCTCTGCTCATTTACATATCAGGTTCTGCCTGTTCTCTCTCCCACCCCCTCTCTCTTTATAGCTCTTACAATGTGCCTTGGCATACATTCTACAACTGTCTGGAACTCTATTCTTCTGTCTCTCTCCATCACTTTCTCTGTGTCGTCTGTTGCTGTCTCTGTGTCTTGTCTGGTGTGTCTCTCTATCACATCCTATTCTTCTGTTGCTGTCTCTGTGTCTTGTCTGGTGTCTCTCTCCATCATATCCTATTCTTCTGTTGCTGTCTCTGTGTCTTGTCTGGTGTCTCTCTCCATCATATCCTATTCCTCTGTTGCTGTCTCTGTGTCTTGTCTGGTGTCTCTCTCCATCATATCCTATTCTGTTGTTGTCTCTGTGTCTTGTCTGTTGTCTCTCTCCATCACATCCTATTCTTCTGTTGCTGTCTCTGTGTCTTGTCTGGTGTCTCTCTAAATCATTTCCTATTCTTCTGTTGCTGTCTCTGTGTCTTGTTTGGTGTCTCTCTCCATCATATCCTATTCTGTTGCTGTCTCTGTGTCTTGTCTGGTGTCTCTCTCTATGATATCCTATTCTGTTGCTGTCTCCGTGTCTTGTCTGTCTCTCTCCATCATATCCTATTCTGTTGCTGTGTCTGTGTCTTGTCTGTGTCTCTCTCCATCATATCCTATTCTGTTGCTGTGTCTGTGTCTTGTCTGTGTCTCTCTCTATCATATCCTATTCTGTTGCTATCTCTGTGTCTTGTCTGTGTCTCTCTCCATCATATCCTATTCTGTTGCTGTCTCTGTGTCTTGTCTGGTGTCTCTCTCCATCATATCCTATTCTGTTGCTGTGTCTGTGTCTTGTCTGGTGTCTCTCTCCATCATATCCTATTCTGTTGCTGTGTCTGTGTCTGTGTCTGTGTCTGTGTCTCACTCCATCACCAGAAAATGTTGAGGGTTAGGCCTGCTACAATACAACATTCACAACATGACAACATGACAACACAACTACATAACACCATTAAATACAGTTGAGGGTTACTACAATACAACATGACAACACAACTACATAACACCATTAAATACAGTTGAGGGTTACTACAATATAACATGACAACACAACTACATAACACCATTAAATACAGTTGAGGGTTACTACAATATAACATGACAACACAACTACATAACACCATTAAATACAGTTGAGGGTTACTACAATACAACATGACAACACAACTACATAACACCATTAAATACAGTTGGAATGTAGTTAGAACTCAAACTGTTTCCGTCAAACAGAAAAACAACAATAAATCTGGATCAACACATTTAGATTTCTAGATGCTGCACTTTGCTGTTTCATTACCCAGACAGCTGTTTAAGGTCAGACCAAGGCAGAGTGCAGTATCAGTACTTAGGGGTCATAGGTCATACCAAGGCAGAGTGTAGTATCAGTACTTAGGGGTCATAGGTCATACCAAGGCAGAGTGTAGTATCAGTACTTAGGGGTCATAGGTCAGATCAGTGGTCATTGCTGGTATGCATGGACTAGAAAACCAACTTTAAGGCCATTTTTCTCAGATTCACTGTTTGTGAAGATGCTGTTTGTCTTTGTAGGAAAGTAGTTCAGGTGGCTTCCCTTTCCCTTAGTCTGCCTATCATCATGGTTACACCTTCCTGAAAACAATGACTCCATACTTTGCTAAAACCTGTTCTGCCAGTTCATGTCCTTAAAGACTAGAATGTTCCATTGTGGTTCCCCAAAAAGATGACAAGATAATTCACACATTCATCATCCATCTCAGGTATTTGAACCAGTGTCCTTTCGGTTACTGGCCCAACACTCTAATCGCAAGCAATCGCAAGCAATCTGTTTAATCATTGAAATGTGATACAAAATGATGCAAAGGTGTGCATTAGGACCATGTGGGCACCTCCTAGTGGTGGGGTTGTTAGGAGTGTTAATCAGACCATGTGGACACCTCCTAGTGGTCTGGTTGTTAGGAGTGTTTATCAGACCATGTGGACACCTCCTAGTGGTCTAGTTGTTAGGAGTGTTTATCAGACCATGTGGACACCTCCTAGTGGTGTGGTTGTTAGGAGTGTTTATCAGACCATGTGGACACCTCCTAGTAGTGGGGTTGTTAGGAGTGTTTATCAGACCATGTGGACACCTCCTAGTGGTCTGCTTGTTAGGAGTGTTTATCAGACCATGTGGACACCTCTTAGTGGTGGGATTGTTAGGAGTGTTTATCAGACCATGTGGACACCTCCTAGTGATGGGGTTGTCAGGAGTATTTATCAGACCATGTGGACACATCCTAGTGGTGGGGTTGTTAGGAGTGTTTATCAGACCATGTGGACACCTCCTAGTGGTCTGGTTGTTAGGAGTGTTTATCAGACCATGTGGACACCTCCTAGTGGTGGGGTTGTTAGGAGTGTTAATCAGACCATGTGGACACCTCCTAGTGGTCTAGTTGTTAGGAGTGTTTATCAGACCATGTGGACACCTCCTAGTGGTGGGGTTGTTAGGAGTGTTTATCAGACCATGTGGACACCTCCTAGTGGTGGGGTTGTTAGGAGTGTTTATCAGACCATGTGGACACCTCCTAGTGGTGGGGTTGTTAGGAGTGTTTATCAGACCATGTGGACACCTCCTAGTGGTGGGGTTGTTAGGAGTGTTTATCAGACCATGTGGACACCTCCTAGTGGTGGGGTTGTTAGGAGTGTTTATCAGACCATGTGGACACCTCTTAGTGGTGGGGTTGGTAGGAGTGTTTATCAGACCATGTGGACACCTCCTAGTGGTCTGGTTGTTAGGAGTGTTTATCAGACCATGTGGACACCTCCTAGTGGCGGGGTTGTTAGGAGTGTTTATCAGACCATGTGGACACCTCCTAGTGGTGGGGTTGTTAATAGAACTACCCCTCCCGGATCCGGGAGAATTGTCATCAACTTACACTAATTAGCATAACGCAACGGACAAAAAATCTTACTAGAAAATATTCATATTCATGAAATCACAAGTGAAATATATTGAAACACAGCTTAGCTTTTTGTTAATCACCTTATCATCTCAGATTTTGAAATGATGCTTTACAGCCAAAGCAAGACAAGCATTTGTGTAAGTTTATCGATAGCCTAGCATAGCATTATGCAAAGCTCATGTTGGTCACGAAAATCAGAAAAGCAATCAAATTAACAAGAAGGTATTTAAATGGTAATAACCAGACTTTTTTCCAACAGATATTATTGGCAAATGTATTCCAGTAAGTTGTGACATAAGGAATGGATACAATCTCCCTTTGAAATGAAGCAGGTATAGATCTGTTGTTCTGAGGGAGCAAGGAGAGAAACAGTTTCCCTATTGGAGAGTCAACTGGATTAATGAAGCAGGTATAGATCTGTTGTTCTGAGGGAGCAAGGAGAGAAACAGTTTCCCTATTGGAGAGTCAACTGGATTAATGAAGCAGGTATAGATCTGTTGTTCTGAGGGAGCAAGGAGAGAAACAGTTTCCCCATTGGAGAGTCAGCTGGATTAAGGTAGGTCAACAAGGGGAAGTCTGGTTACACCTCTAAATAACATGAGTTCCAGATGGAATAGCATCAGAGACTATGGAGAACTCTCTAGGAGGGCAGGTCAACAAGGTGAGGTCTGGTTACACCTCTAAATATCACGAGAGTTCCAGATGGAATAGTATCAGAGACTATGGAGAACTCTCTAGGAGGGCAGGTCAACAAGGTGAGGTCTGGTTACACCTCTAAATAACATGAGTTCCAGATGGAATAGCATCAGAGACTATGGAGAACTCTCTAGGAGGGCAGGTCAACAAGGTGAGGTCTGGTTACACCTCTAAATAACATGAGTTCCAGATGGAATAGCATCAGAGACTATGGAGAACTCTCTAGGAGGGCAGGTCAACAAGGTGAGGTCTGGTTACACCTCTAAATAACATGAGTTCCAGATGGAATAGCATCAGAGACTATGGAGAACTCTCTAGGAGGGCAGGTCAACAAGGTGAGGTCTGGTTACACCTCTAAATAACATGAGTTCCAGATGGAATAGCATCAGAGACTATGGAGAACTCTCTAGGTGTTACAAGGATATTGTAACAAGATAAAAATTCCTCATAATTGAGTAACAATCCTTCTGCATTAAAAAGTTGACTTACCAGCAGGATATGATCAGCCCATTCATTCACTGTCAGCTACATCAGCCCATTCATTCACTGTCAGCTACATCAGCCCATTCATTCACTGTCAGCTACATCAGTCCATTCATTCACTGTCAGCTACATCAGCCCATTCATTCACTGTCAGCTACATCAGCCCATTCATTCACTGTCAGCTACATCAGCCCATTCATTCACTGTCAGCTACATCAGCCCATTCATTCACTGTCAGCTACATCAGCCCATTCATTCACTGTCAGCTACATCAGCCCATTCATTCACTGTCAGCTACATCAGCCCATTCATTCACTGTCAGCTACATCAGCCCATTCATTCACTGTCAGCTACATTAGACAAATTAGCGCCTTGGAACCCAAGAGCATAGTCAGTGCTCTACCTCCCCCTTGTGGTGGTTTGGAGCAATGCACTAAGCAGTAAAGCAGGGTAATGTACTACACCACAAATTACCTCTAAATCCTGCAGCATAATCTCAAAACTAAGTAGATCTGTAAGTAGATCTATAAGTAGATCTGTAAGTAGATCTATAAGTGGATCTGGAAGTAGAACTGGAAATAACTTCATCTTTAGAAAGCAACACTCAACCTTTCCAGGATAAATCCCTCTGCAACCATTGGTTCAACTTCTTTTCATTTGTTTTCTTCAATAATAAGTACACACATTGAATGAGCATATTTTCTGTTGATCCTTAGACATGGTAATCCCAAGGTATGTTACATTTTCCTTAAGTGGAATATTGCAGATAGAGGGATTCACAAAGTCTGTAACATATGTCTATCACACAGTCTGTAACATATGTCTATCACACAGTCTGTAACATATGTCTATCACACAGTCTGTAACATATGTCTATCACACAGTCTGTAACATATGTCTATCACACAGTCTGTAACATATGTCTATCACACAGTCTGTAACATATGTCTATCACACAGTCTGTAACATATGTCTATCACACAGTCTGTAACATATGTCTATTCCTCATGAAGACAGATTGGGTCTCCTCTATAATTGAGTCCAATATCGCTTTCATTCTTTTTGCAAATATAGAGGCTGATATTTGTAGTCATTGAGCAGACAGACTGGATGCCAATTATCGAGGAGAAGCAAGTCTTTCTTAGGCTTATGGATGAATGTAATCAGAGCTTGAGTCAAACTGGTAGGGAGAGCATTATTTACAATGTAATCAGACCTGGAGTCAGACTGGGAGGGAGAGCATTATTTACAATGTAATCAGACCTGGAGTCAAACTGGGAGGGAGAGCATTATTTACAATGTAATCAGACCTGGAGTCAGACTGGGAGGGAGAGCATTATTTACAATGTAATCAGACCTGGAGTCAGACTGGGAGGGAGAGCATTATTTACAATGTAATCAGACCTGGAGTCAGACTGGGAGGGAGAGCATTATTTACAATGTAATCAGACCTGGAGTCAGACTGGGAGGGAGAGCATTATTTACAATGTAATCAGACCTGGAGTCAACCTGGGAGGGAGAGCATTATTTACAATGTAATCAGACCTGGAGTCAGACTGGGAGGGAGAGCATTATTTACAATGTAATCAGACCTGGAGTCAGACTGGGAGGGAGAGCATTATTTACAATGTAATCAGACCTGGAGTCAGACTGGGAGGGAGAGCATTATTTACAATGTAATCAGAGCTTGAGTCAGACTGGGAGGGAGAGCATTATTTACAATGTAATCAGACCTGGAGTCAGACTGGGAGGGAGAGCATTATTTACAATGTAATCAGACCTGGAGTCAAACTGGGAGGGAGAGCATTATTTACAATGTAATCAGACCTGGAGTCAGACTGGGAGGGAGAGCATTATTTACAATGTAATCAGACCTGGAGTCAGACTGGGAGGGAGAGCATTATTTACAATGTAATCAGACCTGGAGTCAAACTGGGAGGGAGAGCATTATTTACAATGTAATCAGACCTGGAGTCAGACTGGGAGGGAGAGCATTATTTACAATGCTTCCAGAAAAGACCTCCAACAGAAAAGGGACTAACTGTTCTGTAAACAGTTGTGTAAAACTCAGCAGATATACCATCAGTCCCAGGAGACTTATTATTTTTAAGTTGTTCAATAGAATAAATGATGTGTTCAACTATAACAGGGTCATGACACTGTTCCCTGTCAGCCTCACCAACTGATTTCACATCCCCCAGACAATCAAAACAAAGAGTTGAGGACACCTCACAATACTGTAGAAGATGAGGACACCTCATAATACTGTAGAAGATGAGGACACCTCACAATACTGTAGAAGATGAGGACACCTCACAATACTGTAGAAGATGAGGACACCTCACAATACTGTAGAAGATGAGGACACCTCACAATACTGTAGAAGATGAGGACACCTCACAATACTGTAGAAGATGAGGACACCTCACAATACTGTAGAAGATGAGGACACCTCACAATACTGTAGAAGATGCAACTAAAGATGGAGATTAATGTGGGATCATCTGTGATGAGACCCGTCATATTTAATTACCGAATTGTATTATTTTTAGAGTGGATTTTTCTAACCTGAAAAAAATCTGATATATTTTGTCCATCCTCCTCCATTTCTACCTACATCTGACAAAGGTTCTGTCTGCTTTCAGTCTATACATATCATCCAACTGGTGTTGTAGATCAAACAGAACAGATTTATCCTCCTCCATTTCTACCTACATCTGACACAGGTTCCGTCTGCTTTCAGTCTATACATATCATCCAACTGGTGTTGTAGATCAAACAGAACAGATTTATCCTCCTCCATTTCTACCTACATCTGACACAGGTTCCGTCTGCTTTCAGTCTATACATATCATCCAACTGGTGTTGTAGATCAAACAGAACAGATTTATCCTCCTCTGAAAGACTTTCAACAGGCTTTTGAACAAGACAGGTGATCTTTGTAATTACACTTTCTTCTTCAGCTCTCCTGGTCTTGGCAACAATACTCTCATGTTTTCTTGCATATTTTCCAACCTTAAAAAGCTCCCAGTTATTACTGTATGAATTGTTATTCATAGCGTTGTTCCTGAAGTGTTTAATTACATTGTTTATCTCCATCTGGACCAACTCATGTTTTAATATAGAGCTATTAAGCTTCCAATAGGATGCTCTGCCGGGGCCATTATCAGAGATAAACAGTGTAATGTCAATAAAGACAGCTCTATGATCAGTAAGGGCCATTATCAGAGATAAACAGTGTAATGTCAGTATAAACAGCTCTATGATCAGTAAGGGCCATTATCAGAGATCAACAGTGTAAAGTCATTATAAACAGCTCTATGGTCAGCAAGGGCCATTATCAGAGATAAACAGTGTAATGTCAATATAAACAGCTCTATGATCAGTAAGGGCCATTATCAGAGATAAACAGTGTAATGTCAATATAAACAGCTCTATGATCAGTAAGGGCCATTATCAGAGATAAACAGTGTAATGTCCGTATAAACAGCTCTATGATCAGTAAGGGCCATTATCAGAGATCAACAGTGTAAAGTCATTATAAACAGCTCTATGGTCAGCAAGGGCCATTATCAGAGATAAACAGTGTAATGTCAATATAAACAGCTCTATGATCAGTAAGGGCCATTATCAGAGATAAACAGTGTAATGTCAATATAAACAGCTAAGAAAAAATGATTCATCTATTATTAAAAGGACCAGGATGAACCAACTAGTTGACAATCAAAGAAGGGAGGATTAAATCTCCCTAACATGTAATTATATCAAGAAGACTTTATAACTGCCCTGATTGGCTCTTTATTGACAACTCTAATAGGACAATTATATCAAGAAGACATTATAACTGCCCTGATTGGCTCTTTATTGACAACTCTAATAGGACAATTATATCAGGAAGACATTATAACTGCCCTGATAGGCTCTTTACCTACAACTCTAACAGGACCATTATATCAAGAAGACTTTATAACTGCCCTGATTGGCTCTTTATTGACAACTCTAATAGGACAATTATATCAAGAAGACATTATAACTGCCCTGATAGGCTCTTTACCTACAACTCTAATAGGACAATTATATCAAGAAGACTTTATAACTGTCCTGATAGGCTCTTTTACCTACAACTCTAACAGGACAATTTGGGTCGACATGGAAGAAGAACATAATGCCCCATTTGGAGCATCATATTATCTGAGTCAACACTTAAATGTGGGACTGCAGAATCCCATAATGTCCCAAACTAAGAAATATGGAGTCAGATAAATAAGAGACAGACATCTTCACCTTTCCTGACAAGCTCTGCTTCGTTATGGAACAACCATGAATACTAATTAGGAGGAAAGGTGGTTGTCTGGAGAGAGTGGGATAGGTTTTGTTTTAGCCTCAACACTAATACATTTCACTTCTGGTTTTAGTGTCAACTTGAATTAGAGTGGCTGTGGAAGACTGGTCCCTTGATGATATCTGCAAGTGTCTGAGAACCAATGATCTCCATGATTCCATCCCATCATTCCAAGGTTCACAGTCTTTCTGAAGAATGCCAACTCTATTCAATTGTCCACTTTGCAACAAGCAAACATTCTCGTCCAGACTACTCACACATATTGTCCTCTACCACCAGCATGAACCACATGTTCTAACTACCTGTGGAGTTAATGGGTGTGGGAAAACAAATAGATGTTTCAGCTTCTATCGGTCACACATCTACCAAAACCACACAGAGCTTTTAAGTGCCAACTTAGATGAGAATTGCCCTCATGATGAATTTGAGACTGGGACTGATCCCATTGAAGATGACATGAGCGATGTAGAGAGTCTGCCAGAGGCTGAATATGTTCAAGACACAGAGATCAACACTGAGCAGCTAATTGAACGTCTCTAAAACAATATCTGTCTTGTTATTTAGTAAACCAGGAAAGAACACTGCATCCCAGCTACGGTACAGAATAACATTGTTGAGGACCTCAGAACCATGTTGATGCATTATGACCCACTACAGTCCCCTCAGGTTTCATCTGACAAATAAACTAATACATGTGGTTGAACAGGACGATCTCAGGGACTTGCTTAACAACTCTGCAGTATTTGAGGAATGCATTAGATGCATCATCTCTGAGTGGATGCTGGAGCATTACTGTGTGAAAGAAGTGGGCGTTGTCAGGACAACTGAAGTACCACTGAGAAACAAAGAGGTTATAAAACAAGGTGATTTCAATACAGCTACATTTCCCCCAGGCTACATGAATATAAAGAGACATGAGACAACACAATCATAATGAATCAGATTACATGGCCCCCAGGCTACATGAATATAAAGAGACATGAGACAACACAATCATAATGAATCAGATTACATGGCCCCCAGGCTACATGAATATAAAGAGACATGAGACAAAACAATCATAATGAATCAGATTACATGGAGAGAAGGGACCTGATCCTAGATCATAATGAATCAGATTACATGACCCCCAGGCTACATGAATATAAAGAGACATGAGACAAAACAATCATAATGAATCAGATTACATGGAGAGGGGGACCTGATCCTAGATCATAATGAATCAGATTACATGGAGAGGGGGTACCTGATCCTAGATCATAATGAATCAGATTACATGGACAGGGGGACCTGATCCTAGATCATAATGAATCAGATTACATGGAGAGGGGGGACCTGATCCTAGATCATGATGAATCAGATTACATGGAGAGGGGGGACCTGATCCTAGATCATAATGAATCAGATTACATGGAGAGGGGGACCTGATCCTAGATCATAATGAATCAGATTACATGGAGAGGGAGACCTGATCCTAGATCATAATGAATCAGATTACATGGAGAGGGGTGGACCTGATCCTAGATCATAATGAATCGGATTACATGGAGAGGAGGACCTGATCCTAGATTAGCACTTCTCCTCTGGGACTGTATGTATGAAACCGAACACTTAGTTGTAAAGTCTAGTTACAGCAGGTGTTTACTGCCATCTAGTGGATGATACCAATATAACACTTTATTATCAGGGTGGGGAGACAGCTGAGCTGAAACAGAAAGTAAAGTTGTTCTTTTGTTCAGGATCCATTTTGAGACGACAGAGCAGAAAACACTACATGGAGATCATTGAAAAATAAAGTAAGTATTTCTGAACAATAATCTATTCTAATGGACAGAGTACGTGCATGAATACCTGGAATGAGATATTACTAGTTAGTAGAAGTGCTACTTGAGCTGAGTTGCTGACAGACAGCAGTTTTCAAAGTGTAAACTAATCAGCAGTCCTACATGTTATCAGTAACACGTCTGGTAAAGATGGTGGAGGAGCTTTTCAATGATATGGTTTTATGCTTATCTCAGGGTTTCTCCATCCTTTTGTTCTTACCAGCACTTACACACCTGATTCAACTAATCATCACATATTTTAAGACAGTTTAATATTTGAGGAATACAAATTAATATTCTCAAATTAAAACCTTTTGGGTTTGTAGGCCTGCTTACAATTATTAAAGTCCTACAATAACTCACATTTTGGAGGAAAACAGCTGAACTTGGTTTAGAGTAAATTATATGTTTATCAAAAATAATGAATAATGAAGAAACGCGTCTGGGTTTAGAACTCTGTGTCTCAGGACATATATTTTAAGGACCAATGGAATGGTCTAAAATGCGCAACACCTGCTCCCCCGGGGAGCCGGGCAATGCACAACTAATTCACCCAGTGACCGTTACTTATATGAAATGGAAAGTAACTTTGTAGCTGACGCAGTTCCAGAATGTCTGTTGAAACTGTGTCTCATATGGAACGTTAGAACAGTGGTGGAAACAGAACTCAGTTCCAGAATGTCTGTTGAAACTGTGTCTCATATGGAACGTTAGAACAGTGGTGGAAACAGAACTCAGTTCCAGAATGTCTGTTGAAACTGTGACTCATATGGAACGTTAGAACAGTGGTGGAAACAGAACTCAGTTCCAGAATGTCTGTTGAAACTGTGTCTCATATGGAACGTTAGAACAGTGGTGGAAACAGAACTCAGTTCCAGAATGTCTGTTGAAACTGTGTCTCATATGGAATGTTAGAACAGTGGTGGAAACAGAACTCAGTTCCAGAATGTCTGTTGAAACTGTGTCTCATATGGAACGTTAGAACAGTGGTGGAAACAGAACTCAGTTCCAGAATGTCTGTTGAAACTGTGTCTCATATGGAACGTTAGAACAGTGGTGGAAACAGAACTCAGTTCCAGAATGTCTGTTGAAACTGTGTCTCATATGGAACGTTAGAACAGTGGTGGAAACAGAACTCAGTTCTCAAACTGGAGTAAAAGTAAAGATTCCTTCATAGAAAATGACTCAAGTAAAAGTGAAAGTCACCCAGTAAAATACCACTTCAGGAAAAGTCTAAAAGTATTTGGTTTTAAATATAATTAAGTATCAAAAGTAAAAGTAAAGTAGTAATAATTTAAATTCCTTTTATTAATCAAACCAGACGGCACAATTTCCATGTTATTTTAATTTACGGATAGCCAGGGTCACACTCCAAAACTCAGACATCATTTAAAAACAAAGCATTTGTGTTTAGTGAGTCCATTTTCTGTCCTGCTAAGCATTCAACATGTAAGGAGTACTTTTGGGTGTCAGGGAACATGTGGAGTTAAAAGTATATCATTTTCTTTATGACTGTAGTGAAGTAAAAGTAAAAGTTGTTAAAATATAAATAGTAAAGGACAGATTCCCCCCAAAAACTACTGAAGTTGTACTTTAAAGTATTTTACTGAAGTACTTTACACCACTGCATTAGAAGACAGATAAATGTGTTGATTTGAAGGAAAGACAGGCAGATTCTGGTAGGTCGGCTACGAACTATTATAAAGTTAGGTCGTCGTCAGACATTCAACAGTCACAATATGTTTGAGATACAGTATGATCACTAATCATGCCGACCAACCTGATGGTCTCTGTTGGAAATGTTGTGAAAAGTATCTGGCCCAAGCTATAAATATCTGGCATTACTCATCTAATATTTATATACTGTATTCTATACTATTCTACTGTATCTTAGTCTATGCATTACTCATCTCATATGTATATACTGTATTCTATACTGTTCTACTGTATCTTAGTCTATGCATTACTCATCTCATATGTATATACTGTATTCTATACTGTTCTACTGTATCTTAGTCTATGCATTACTCATCTCATATGTATATACTGTATTCTATACTGTTCTACTGTATCTTAGTCTATGCATTACTCATCTCATATGTATATACTGTATTCTATACTGTTCTACTGTATCTTAGTCTATGCATTACTCATCTCATATGTATATACTGTATTCTATACTGTTCTACTGTATCTTAGTCTATGCATTACTCATCTCATATGTATATACTGTATTCTATACTGTTCTACTGTATCTTAGTCTATGCATTACTCATCTCATATGTATATACTGTATTCTATACTGTTCTACTGTATCTTAGTCTATGCATTACTCATCTCATATGTATATACTGTATTCTATACTGTTCTACTGTATCTTAGTCTATGCATTACTCATCTCATATGTATATACTGTATTCTATACTGTTCTACTGTATCTTAGTCTATGCATTACTCATCTAATATGTATATACTGTATTCTATACTATTCTACTGTATCTTAGTCTATGTATTACTCATCTCATATGTATATACTGTATTCTATACTATTCTACTGTATCTTAGTCTATGCATTACTCATCTCATATGTATATACTGTATTCTATACTATTCTACTGTATCTTAGTCTATGCATTACTCATCTCATATGTATATACTGTATTCTATACTATTCTACTGTATCTTAGTCTATGTATTACTCATCTCATATGTAGATACTGTATTCTATACTATTCTACTGTATCTTAGTCTATGCATTACTCATCTCATATGTATATACTGTATTCTATACTATTCTACTGTATCTTAGTCTATGCATTACTCATCTCATATGTATATACTGTATTCTATTCTACTGTATCTTAGTCTATGCATTACTCATCTCATATGTATATACTGTATTCTATACTATTCTACTGTATCTTAGTCTATGCATTACTCATCTCATATGTATATACTGTATTCTATACTATTCTACTGTATCTTAGTCTATGCATTACTCATCTCATATGTATATACTGTATTCTATTCTACTGTATCTTAGTCTATGCATTACTCATCTCATATGTATATACTGTATTCTATACTATTCTACTGTATCTTAGTCTATGCATTACTCATCTCATATGTATATACTGTATTCTATTCTACTGTATCTTAGTCTATGCATTACTCATCTCATATGTATATACTATATTCTATACTATTCTACTGTATCTTAGTCTATGCATTACTCATCTCATATGTATATACTGTATTCTATACTATTCTACTGTATCTTAGTCTATGCATTACTCATCTCATATGTATATACTGTATTCTATACTATTCTACTGTATCTTAGTCTATGCGTTACTCATCTCATATGTATATACTGTATTCTATACTATTCTACTGTATCTTAGTCTATGCATTACTCATCTCATATGTATATACTGTATTCTATACTATTCTACTGTATCTTAGTCTATGCATTACTCATCTCATATGTATATACTGTATTCTATACTATTCTACTGTATCTTAGTCTATGCATTACTCATCTCATATGTATATACTGTATTCTATACTGTTCTACTGTATCTTAGTCTATGTATTACTCATCTCATATGTATATACTGTATTCTATACTGTTCTACTGTATCTTAGTCTATGTATTACTCATCTCATATGTATATACTGTATTCTATACTGTTCTACTGTATCTTAGTCTATGTATTACTCATCTCATATGTATATACTGTATTCTATACTGTTCTACTGTATCTTAGTCTATGCTGCTCAGACATTGTGACCAATAACATTTGACTTGATTTAGATTAGGCTATATACACAACATGACCAAAAGTATGTGGACACCTGCTAGTTGAACATCTCATTCCAAAATCATAGGCGTTCCTATGGAGTTGGTCCCCCCTTTGCTGTTATAACAGCCTCCACTCTTCTGGGAAGGCTTTCCACTAGATGTTGGAACATTGCTGCGGGGACTTGCTTCCGTTCAGCCACAAGAGCATTAGGGAGGTCGGGCACTGATGTTGGGTGATTAGGCCTGGCTCGAAGTCAGCGTTCCAATTCATCCCAAAGGTGTTCGATGGGGTTGAGGTCAGGGCTCTGTGCAGGCCAGTCAAGTTCTTCCACACTGATCTCGACAAGCCATTTCTGTATGGACCTCGCTTTGTGCACGGGGACATTGTCATGCTGAAACTGGAAAGGGCCTTCCCCAAACTGTTGCCACCAAGTTGGATGCACAGAATCATCTAGAATGTAATTTAATACTGTAGCGTTAAGATTTATCTTCACTAGAACTAAGGAAAAACATCCCCAGAGCATTATTCCTCCTCCACCAAACTTTACAGTTGGCACTATGCATTCGGGCAGGTAGCGTTTTCGAGGCATCCGCCAAACCCAGAATCTTCTGTCGGACTGCCAGATGGTGAAGTGTGATTCATAACTCCAAAGAACACGTTTCCACTGCTCCACAGTCGAATGGTGGCGATCTTTACACCAATCAAGCCGATGCTTGGCATTGCACATGGTTATCTTGTATGCGGCTGCTCAGCCATGGAAACCAGTTTCATGAAGCTCCCGACGAACAGTTATTTTGCTGACGTTGCAGTTTGGAACTCGGTATTGAGTGTTGCAACCGAGGACAGACCGTTTTGATGCGCTTCCGCACTCGGTGGTTCCGTTCTGTGAACTTGTGTGGCCTACCACTTCACGGTTGAGCCGTTGTTGCTCCTAAATGTTTCCACTTCACTTCACATCCTATTTCTTCACAGTTGAGCCGTTGTAGATGTAGATTGCATGGCGGTCTGCTCGATTTTATTTATACACCTGTCAACAACGGGTGTGGCTGAAATAGCCGAATCCACTAATTTGAAGGGATGGCCACATACTTTTGTATATATAGTGGACATTCTTTGTCCTGCTACTGGAAGGACTATAACGTTATGTGAACTGACCTGAACAGGTTTAGACTGGTCATCTATGATATGTAGGTTATATACAGTACATTCTCTGTCCTGCTACTGGTAGGACTATAACGTTATGTGAACTGATCTGAATAGGTTTAGACTGGTCATCTATGATATGTAGGCTATAGCTGAGGTATAGACCTTGATCTGCATATCACTAACAAACTGCTATTATACATTATAATCTAGTCTACTTTACATAATATAACATCTACATATCACTAACAACCCACTACTATACATTATAACCTAGTCTACTTTACATAATATAACATATCACTAACAACCCACTACTATACATTATAACCTAGTCTACTTTACATAATATATCATCTACATATCACTAACAACCCACTACTATACATTATAACCTAGTCTACTTTACATAATATAACATATCACTAACAACCCACTACTATACATTATAACCTAGTCTACTTTACATAATATAACATCTACATATCACTAACAACCCACTACTATACATTATAACCTAGTCTACTTTACATAACATAACATATCACTAACAACCCACTACTATACATTATAACCTAGCCTACTTTACATAATATAACATATCACTAACAACCCACTACTATACATTATAACCTAGTCTACTTTACATAATATAACATCTCTTACTTGATGCAAAAAACCTTTCTGAATGGATCAATAATTTCCTCCTCAGATCAATCATGTCCGTTTTAGCCCTTCTGTCTACATTCTCAGATACATTTAGAAAATAACAGATTGAAAGACAATAAATATCCTGTTTTTGATTAATACAATAAATATCCTGTTTTTGATTAATACAATAAATATCCTGTTTTTGATTAATACAATAAATATCCTGTTTTTGATTAAGACAATAAATATCCTGTTTTTGATTAAGACAATAAATATCCTGTTTTTGATTAATACAATAAATATCCTGTTTTTGATTAATACAATAAATATCCTGTTTTTGATTAATACAATAAATATCCTGTTTTTGATTAATACAATAAATATCCTGTTTTTGATTAATACAATAAATATCCCACCTTTAAATAATAAAATAGGAATTTGTTCTGAACAGACTTGTCTAGTTAAATAAAAAAGGTGAATAAAACTAATTGTGAGACATGGCCTTGTGCTGCTGTAATGTCTAGAACTACCTTAACAGTGACTTATTATTATTGACAGTTACCATGGAGAAGAGATGGCACATCTACATATTCATGTGATTGTATTAAATAACCTGACTGTTTCGAGATTTTTTCTGTTTCGATATGTCTGTTCGTAAATGTTTTATAAGAGATTGTTAATAAATTATAACAATTGACATTCAATAATGACTGTTTTAAACACAACCAACATGCTGGATCTCTGTTTAGGGGTCAGTTCTCTAAAATGAGTCTCTCTGGGGAGAGAGATGAAGGGGACCCTGCCTCAAAAATGAGACTCTCTGGGGAGAGAGATGAAGGGGACCCTGCCTCAAAAAGACTCTCTGGGGAGAGAGAGGGAGGACCTGACACCAAAGCTAAGAGGTGAGATGACAGTTGTGTTTAGGAATTATTTTGAGTTTCATTCAAAAATGCCATTTCCAAAAATGTTCACATTAGTTTTTTTTAATCAGAAATGGTTGCTTATGGCTTATTATTTAACAACATGATGTTGGTTGCTTATGGCTTATTATTTAACAACATGATGTTGGTTGCTTATGGCTTATTATTTAACAACATGATGTTGGTTGCTTATGGCTTATTATTTAACAACATGATGTTGGTTGCTTATGGCTTATTATTTAACAACATGATGTTGGTTGCTTATGGCTTATTATTTAACAACATGATGATGGTTGCTTATGGCTTATTATTTAACAACATGATGATGGTTGCTTATGGCTTATTATTTAACAACATGATGTTGGTTGCTTATGGCTTATTATTTAACAACATGATGTTGGTTGCTTATGGCTTATTATTTAACAACATGATGTTGGTTGCTTATGGCTTATTATTTAACAACATGATGTTGGTTGCTTATGGCTTATTATTTAACAACATGATGTTGGTTGCTTATGGCTTATTATTTAACAACATGATGATGGTTGCTTATGGCTTATTATTTAACAACATGATGATGGTTGCTTATGGCTTATTATTTAACAACATGATGTTGGTTGCTTATGGCTTATTATTAACAACATGATGTTGGTTGCTTATGGCTTATTATTTAACAACATGATGGTGGTTGCTTATGGCTTATTATTTAACAACATGATGGTGGTTGCTTTTCCTCCAAAGGGAGAACTTGAAATAACATGATGTAGATAATTAAATCATCAAAAGAACAACATGTTTATTTTACACTCTTAGAACAGAAGGTTCCTTCTAGAACCAAAAAGGCTTCTATCACTTCCTTAAAATAGGAAATCAATAAAAGTTATATATATTTTTGGGTTCAGTGAAGAAGAACCTCTAGAGTTCTGATCAACGAAAGGTTAATGTTTTGAGGATGTGAACCCAGCAGCCCTCCAGTGGTCAGATCAAGTCCGCCTGTATTTTCAAGCACCCGGCCTGGGATCCGAACCAGCCACCTTTCAACCACAAGTCCAATTCCTGCCACAGCTACAACTCTTTAGTCTTTGGGCGAAAACCTGAGTTAATCTTCAGAAATAAGCATGAGTTAATCTGCCAAAATTAAGACAAAATGGTATCACTTGTTATACAGAAATATTATACATAATCATTGGCAAAAGCACAAGACATACTGTTGCATGTAGGTCTATATTATTTATGGGTTGATCATATAGAAATATAAAAACATTATTATAAACTACTACAAAGCAATTACATGTGGCTCAGGAACCACTGACTCACTGCATTATTCTATAGTATTATCAAGACACCTGCTGTTAACTCTTAACTACTTAGGACAGCTGCTGTTAACTCTTAACTACTTAGGACAGCTGCTGTTAACTCTTAACTACTTAGGACAGCTCACCAGGTGTCCTAAATATCTGCTGACTAGGTGGGACTAGAGACTTCATGCATAGATTTCATTTATACCCATAAGTGTAAACTGTCTTTATTCTCAGCACTTATACGACCAATTTTCTACTCTGAGACACTTTGTGGGTATGGACCCAGATCTCAACATATTGTTATAAAAAAACAGAATGTTTGTTTTACATAATAATAAAAAATGAATATTACCAATGTAACCCACTGTAAAGACTGGGTTCAGTTGATTGTGTTGCACTGATCATGTCCGCGTTCTGGAACTGTCCGCGTCCCCGTAAAGAACTGTCCGCGTCCCCGTTCGGTGTGGCGCCAAGGATATTGTCCGGTTACGCGCAGAGTGGACTGAGGTGATCTTGGGGAATAACGACGGAGTTTGTTACAGTGTTGAGACACCGAAGTTTATTGTTCAATTTGCTTTACGGTCAGGGACAGTGTGAGTGTAGTCAGATCCTTTTCACTCTCTGTCCTTGTTTCATTTTGTGGTTCACCGGATTCATCATCGAGACGAGGGACAGACGACCGACCTGCTAGCCAGTCGTTACAGCTCGGTAAGCTAGCTAGCTACTCTACCAGCAGCATCCTAGTTATCCTAGCTAGTCGGTACAGCTCGGTAAGCTAGCTAGCTACTCTACCAGCAGCATCCTAGTTATCCTAGCTAGTCGGTACAGCTCGGTAAGCTAGCTAGCTACTCTACCAGCAGCATCCTAGTTACCATAGCTACCACTACATCATCACCGGCTGTCTGCATTTCTTGTGGACCGATGGAGCTCCCCGGTTGTTTCTTCCACCTGTTAAATCCCGGTGAGGCTTCTCCCTCTCTCGTTGACGGATGCTGGCTACCTCTGTCCGGTTCTCCTCTCTTCACTAGATGGACGGTAACTTTAGTGTTTAACCCCTCTGTGTCCAAGGACCGAACTTTTGAATATTATTTTCAGGGCGCCTCAATAGCAGGTATTGAACCCCGGGTAAATAATCACTAGTCAGAACCTCAACCTCAGTAAACATTCATTATAAATATCATCTTAATATCTGATATTGTGAGTAAACAACCTCGAGAGTGCGTCTTCCAGCCCTCCAATAAATTACATAATTCAACCCTCCCGGTTAGTAAATTTACCTCAACATGCCCCCGGAGAAGGCAGAGTAACGACACCAGCTTTTTAGCGGGGCTGACAGACTGACTACAACGCTCGCGACGCTAAATTAATTTCGTTATTAAAAATGACACACTGCTCGCGCACTGCAACGACCGTCTAGAAGTCAGTTCTATTTGTGAAACTCTTCTTATGTTTCCCCATCTGAGCTCAGTGTAGATGAGAGATGTAATGTTTGTCTCTGTTGTGTTGAAGACCAATCAAGCAGGAGAGACCAGCCTCCCCTGTTCCCAGCTGTGTGTCC
The DNA here is from genome assembly GCF_002021735.2 of Oncorhynchus kisutch. Classification (NCBI taxonomy): domain Eukaryota; kingdom Metazoa; phylum Chordata; class Actinopteri; order Salmoniformes; family Salmonidae; genus Oncorhynchus; species Oncorhynchus kisutch. Next base: position 677,569 of record NW_022264387.1, read on the forward strand.
ATGAAGAGTGACCAGTCTATGGAACCTCCTATAGTGTTTAGAGAGGGAGACTTTTCTACTGAACAAAGGTAAGAAGAACTCAGGGGTCCTGGTCAGTGAGTTAAACAACACTGTCTCTAGTCATTTCTCCTCTCATTTTCCCATTTATTGTTGTTGTTTTCATAATCCATAGGCTCATCCTTTTGTCCATTTTCATAGTCCTAAACAATATTAAACAAACACAACATTCCCTCCCTGTGTGTGTGTGTGTGTGTGTGTGTGTGTGTGTGTGTGTGTGTGTGTGTGTGTGTGTGTGTGTGTGTGTGTGTGTGCGCACTCCCTGGATGAGGATATTTAATCTCATGTTTTGTCCACAGAAACCAACAGGAGAGATCAGAGTCAGAGATTCTCAGTGGTCAGTCTTCCCAGAGTCATCAAACAGACCTGGCCTCCATATTCAGTGTATGTGGTCCTGTTATGTACATTTGTTTTTGTTTACCTCAAGTAAAGTTGATCTGTCAATCATTCATTAATGTGTTAATGAGAAAGCATTTATTCTCTTGCTTAACTTATTTACTTTATTTATTTCAGTTGCTTGAAGAGAATATTATGACATTTGTGAAGAACGAGCTGAAGATGTTCAAGAGGATTCTTAGTCCAGAACTCCCAGAAGGCATTGAGAGTCAGAAGCAGGATAAGGAAGTGGTGGACGCTGAAGATGAGAAGCAGGAGAGCAGTGCCAGAGAGGGGGCTCTGAAGATCACACTGCACATCCTGAGGAAAATGAACCAGAAGGAGCTTGCTGACACACTGGAGAAATGTAAGATCTGTCTGCCTCATGTTGAATGGTGTTTTATAACATTTAAAAGCTGTAGCTAAAGTACAGCTAAAGTAGCTGTGTAACTCAATGATATTGTAGCAGCCTTAACACAACACCTAGTGACCTCATCAAGTAGCAGCAGGGACGTGTTGTGTTGATTCATTTAGAGAGAGAGACAACATTAATAATACCATCAATAATACCAATAATTTAGAGAGAGAGAGACAACATTAATAATACCATCAATGAGGCCTCCCGGGTGGCGCAGTGGTTAAGGGTGCTGTACTGCAGTGCCATCAGAGACTCTGGGTTCGCGCCCAGGCTCTGTCGTAACCGGCCGCGACCGGGAGGTCGTTGTCTCATCGCGCACCAGTGACTCCTGTGGCGGGCCGGGCACAGTGCGCGCTAACCAAGGTTGCCAGGTGCACGGTGTTTCCTCTGGCACATTGGTGCGGCTGGCTTCCGGGTTGGATGTGCGCTGTGTTAAGAAGCTTGGGTTGGGTTGTATATCGGCGGACGCATGACTTTCAATATTCGTCTCTCCCGAGCCCGTATGGGAGTTGTAGCGATGAGACAAGATAGTAGCTACTATACAATTGGAATTGGGGAGAAAAAGGAGTAATTAAAAAAAATATAAAATACCAATAATAATATAATCAGTCACACCAGTCTGTAATGCATTAGGAAAACATTTACACATTTATACAGTCAGTTAAGAGAATAAATTATTATAATGTACAACTTTATAACAGTCCTACAGAAATGTAAGATCTGTCTGCCTCATGTTGAATGGTGTTTTATAACATTTAAAAGCTGTAGCTAAAGTACAGCTAAAGTAGCTGTGTAACTCAATGATATTGTAGCAGCCTTAACACAACACCTAGTGACCTCATCAAGTAGCAGCAGGGACGTGTTGTGTTGATTCATTTAGAGAGAGAGACAACATTAATAATACCATCAATAATACCAATAATAATATAATCAGTCACACCAGTCTGTAATGCATTATGAAAACATTTACACATTTATACAGTCAGTTAAGAGAATACATGATTATAATGTAAAACTTTATAACAGTCCTACAACACTGTAGGCATTAAAACAGACGTAATATTAATATCCTCTGTGTTATTTCTTCATTCAGATGAGCTTGCTGTGATTTGCCAACGTGAACTCAAATCTAGTCTAAAGAAGAAGTTTCAATGTGTATTTGAGGGGATCGCTAAACAAGGAAACCCAACACTTCTCAATAAGATCTACACAGAGCTCTACATCACAGAGGGTGGAACAGGAGAGGTCAATAATGAACATGAGCTGAGACAGATTGAGACAACAGCCAGGAAACAAGCAAGACCAGAGACTGCAATCAAATGTAACGACATCTTCAAACCCTTAACTGGACAAGACAAACCTATCAGAACTGTGCTGACAAAGGGAGTCGCTGGCATTGGAAAAACAGTCTCTGTGCAGAAGTTCATTCTGGACTGGGCTGAAGGAAAAGCAAATCAGGATGTCCAATTTGTATTTTCATTCCCTTTCCGGGAGCTGAATTTGATGAAAGAGGACAAACACACTTTCATTGAACTTCTGAATCACTTCTCAATGGAAACCAAACAATCAAGAATCTCCAACTACGACAAGTACAAAGTTCTGTTCATCTTTGATGGTCTGGATGAGTGCCGACTGCCCCTAGACTTCCAGAAGAACAAGATCTGTTGGGACGTCACAGAGTCAACCTCAGTGGATGTTCTGCTGACAAATCTCATCAAGGGAAATCTGCTTCCCTCTTCTCTCATCTGGATAACTACCCGACCTGCAGCAGCCAATAAGATCCCTTCAGGGTGTGTTGACCAGGTGACAGAGGTACGAGGGTTCAATGACCCACAGAAGGAGGAGTACTTCAGGAAGAGATTCAGTGATGAGGACCTGGCCAGCAGAATCATCTCACACATAAAGACATCAAGGAGCCTCCACATCATGTGCCACATTCCAGTCTTCTGTTGGATTTCTGCAACAGTCCTTGAACACATGCTGAAACATAAGAGAGAAGAGATGCCCAAGACTCTGACTGAGATGTACACACACCTTGTGGTGTTTCATACCAAACAGAAGAATGAAAAGTATCTTGGGAAAGAAGAGACAGGTCCACACTGGAATAAAGAGAGCATTCTGTCCCTGGGAAAACTGGCTTTTCAACAGCTTGTGAATGGCAATCTGATTTTCTATGAGGAAGACCTGAAAAAGGCTGGCATTGATGTCAATGAAGCCTCAGTGTACTCAGGATTGTGCACACAGCTCTTTAAAGAGGAATGTGTGCTGTACCAGGACAAGGTGTACTGCTTTGTTCATCTGAGCATTCAGGAGTTCCTGGCTGCTGTATATGTGTTCCTCTCATTCATCAACAACAATGAGAATCTAATGGACAAACCTCAATCAACGTCCAAGAACTTTTCTGTGAGGATCAAACAAAGGCGTAAAGTTACTTTCTACAAGAGTGCTGTGGATAAAGCCTTACAAAGTGAGACGGGAAACCTGGACCTTTTCCTCCGCTTCCTTCTGGGCCTCTCACTGGAGTCCAATCAGAAGCACTTACGAGGTCTACTGGCAAAGACAAGAAGCAGCTCACAGAGCCATGAAGAAACAGTGAAGTACATCAAGGAGAAGATCGGGGAGAATCCCTCTCCAGAGAGGAGCATCAATCTGTTCCACTGTCTGAATGAACTGAATGACCATTCTCTAGTGGAGGAGATTCAAAGATACCTGAGCTCAGGAAGTCTCTCAAAACCCAACCTGTCACCTGCACAGTGGTCAGCTCTGGTCTTTGTGTTGCTGACTTCAGAAAAGGAGCTGGATGTGTTTGACCTGAAGAAATACTCCAGATCAGAGGAAGGTCTTCTGAGGCTGCTGCCAGTGGTCAAAGCCTCCAGAGCTGCTCTGTGAGTAAATAAAATGACATATAAGAACTAATCATCAGGAAGAAATATTCAACATATTCAATATAACATATTGAATAAATTAATTGATTTTCACATTAGTAAACAATATGACCACACAATTCTAGGAAATGGAAGATGAATCTATATGTTTGAGAGAATAAACCAAATGCATCTACTACTACTACTATTGTCCTTCTACACTACTGGTGTTAAATTAACAGTGTGTTTGTGAAATCATGATGATCTCTTTGCAGGCTGTCAGGCTGTGGAGTCACAGAGGAAGGCTGTGCTTCTCTGGTCTCAACTCTGGAGTCAAACCCCTCACACCTGAGAGAGCTGGACCTGAGTAACAATGACCTGAAGGATTCAGGAGTGAAGCTGCTCTCTGCTGGACTGGGGAATCCCCACTGTAAACTGGAGACTCTGAGGTCAGTATTCCTGTAGTTGGTCAACAAGTGATAACTGTACCTCACTGTCTAAATAGATATGGTGTGGACTGTATACTCAATACAATCTAGATCTGATTCCTCACTGTCTAAATAGATATGGTGTGGACTGTATACTCAATACAATCTAAATCTGATTCCTCACTGTCTGTCTTCTGACTGATACTGCTTTTTAAACTGGTCTGGTCAGTCTACTATAATATTTGTACTAGACATGTTTCTATCTGCAGGCAATACTTTGATCATTTGTCATTTTTTATGATGATACACTATTTTACGAATAGATATGGCAGGTTTCAGAACACTGATATATCTGAATATGTTGAAAAAATATACTGCCACTATTTTCACCACCAAAGAATATCAGTGTGATTTTAATATGATTTGACTCTTTGCAGGTTGTCAGGCTGTCTAGTCACAGAGGAAGGCAGTGCTTCTCTGGTCTCAGCTCTGAGGTCAAACCCCTCACACCTGAGAGAGCTGGACCTGAGCTACAATCACCCAGGAGACTCAGGAGTCAGACTGCTCTCTGCTGGACTGGAGGATCCACACTGCAGACTGGAGAAACTCAAGTATGTAGAGGGTTTATGTCAATGTTCATATCAGACATGTTTGACTTATCAGGCTAGTTAAGACAAACATTCTGACCACCACTTGGACAAAGTTATATAATGAATATGCTGACTGGGTGTCCAGTGTGTGTGTCCTGTATCTGTCCATTGTGTTTGGCCATTGTCCTTTCACACTGGCAAGACACACTCACTGAACATAGGACACACACACACAGACAGAATTATATGTAAAGTCTCCAGTGTTTGTGTGTGTGTGTCTCCAGTGTGTGTGTGTGTGTGTGTTAGTGTCTCCAGTGCCTGTGTGTCTCCTGTGTGTGTGTGTGTGTGTTAGTGTCTCCAGTGTGTGTGTGTGTCACCAGTGTGTGTGTGTGTGTGTCTCCAGTGTGTGTGTGTGTGTGTGTGTGTGTGTGTGTGTGTGTGAGTGTGTGTCACCAGTGTGTGTGTGTCACCAGTGTGTGTGTGTGTGTGTCACCAGAGTGTGTGTGTATGTGTCTCCAGTGTGTGTTTGTGTGTCTCCAGTGTGTGTGTGTGTGTGTCTCCAGTGTCTGTGTGTGTGTTTCCTGTGTGTGTGTGTGTCTCCAGTGTGTGTGTGTGTGTCTCCAGTGTCTCCAGTGTCTGTGTGTGTGTGTCTCCTGTGTGTGTGTGTGTGTCTCCTGTGTGTGTGTGTGTGTGTGTGTGTGTCCATTGTGTGTGTGTCTCCAGTGTGTGTGTTTGTGTCCAGTGTGTTTGTGTCCCCAGTGTGTGTGTGTGTGTGTCCAGTGTGTGTGTGTCCTGTGTGTGTGTGTCACCAGTGTGTGTGTCACCAGTGTGTCTCCTGTGTGTGTGTGTGTGTGTGTGTCACCAGTGTGTGTGTCACCAGTGTGTGTGTGTGTGTGTCTCCTGTGTGTGTGTGTGTCTCCAGTGTGTGTGAGTGTGTGTCCATTGTGTGTGTGTCTCCAGTGAGTGTGTGTTTGTGTCCAGTGTGTTTGTGTGTGTCCAGAGTGTGTGTGAGTGTGTGTCCATTGTGTGTGTGTGTCCAGTGTGTCCTGTGTGTGTGTGTGTGTGTGTGTGTGTCCAGTGTGTCCTGTGTGTCCAGTGTGTCCTGTGTGTGTGTGTCCAGTGTGTCCTGTGTGTGTGTGTGTGTGTGTCCTGTGTGTGTGTGTGTGTCCAGTGTGTGTCCAGTGTGTGTCCAGTGTGTGTCCTGTGTGTGTGTCCAGTGTGTCCTGTGTGTGTCCAGTGTGTCCTGTGTGTGTGTTCAGTGTGTGTGTGTATCCAGTGTGTGTCCTGTGTGTGTGTGTGTGTGTCCAGTGTGTCCTGTGTGTGTCCTGTGTGTGTGTGTGTGTGTGTGTCCTGTGTGTGTGTGTGTGTGTCCAGTGTGTCCAGTGTGTCCTATGTGTGTGTGTCCAGTGTGTGTGTGTGTCCTGTGTGTGTCCAGTGTGTGTGTGTGTGTGTGTGTGTGTCCAGCGTGTCCAGTGTGTGTGTGTGTGTCCAGCGTGTCCAGTGTGTGTGTGTGTGTCCTGTGTGTGTGTGTGTGTGTATGTCCAGTGCGTGTCCAGTGTGTGTGTGTCCAGTGTGTGTGTGTCCTGTGTGTGTGTGTGTGTCTAGTGTGTGTGTGTGTGTGTGTTCAGTGTGTCCTGTGTGTGTGTCCTGTGTCCTGTGTGTGTGTGTGTGTGTGTGTGTGTGTGTGTGTGTGTGTGTGTGTGTGTCCAGTGTGTGTCCAGTGTGACCTGTGTGTATTTGCAGACCATTCGTGTGTGTGTGTGTGTGTGTGTGTGTGTGTGTGTGTGTGTGTGTGTGTGTGTGTGTGTGTGTGTGTGTGTGTGTGTGTGTGTGTGTGTGTGTGTGTGTGTGTGTGTGTGTGTGTGTTCAGGTGTATCCCTCAATGACTGTCTGTTCTTCTGCTTACCGCTACAGTGTGGAACATGGTGGAGAGAACAGAATGAAACCTGGACTTAGAAAATGTGAGTGTTGACTGCTGTGAAGAATATGACTAAGAATAAGTCTTAATTCAAGTTAAGTCAAAGACCAACATCATTACAGTGTGTCTAGTGTACAAAGTGTACAAAGAGTTGATTTGTGTGTGTGTGTGTGTGTGTGTGTGTGTGTGTGTGTGTGTGTGTGTGTGTGTGTGTGTGTGTGTGTGTGTGTGTGTGTGTGTGTGTGTGTGTGTGTCCCTCAATGACTGTCTGTTCTTCTGCTTACCGCTACAGTGTGGAACATGGTGGAGAGAACAGAATGAAACCTGGACTTAGAAAATGTGAGTGTTGACTGCTGTGAAGAATATGACTAAGAATAAGTCTTAATTCAAGTTAAGTCAAAGACCAACATCATTACTGACTTGGTCATATTAAATATCAGCTGTAGTTCTACAGAAGCAGAAATCAGGGACACCAACGTTTACAAAGAGTTGATTTGACAGTGTGTGGTGTGTGTGTGTGTGTGTGTGTGTGTGTGTGTGTGTGTGTGTGTGTGTGTGTGTGTGTGTGTGTGTGTGTAATTAATGGGAATAAGTGTGTTTTATATTACCATACAGTATAACATATGATCATTCAACAAGTCTCAAGTTACCTTAACTTCTCCTTTTGATACCTAGAAACATCTACATTAAATGAATTAGTGAAAAGTGAGTTAACATTCTAATGTGAATGATGATGATTTCTAATATTGTGTCTGGTTTCATCCATCAGATGTCTGTGATCTCACACTGGACCCAAACACAGTAAACAGACGCCTCTCTCTGTCTGAGGAGAACAGAAAGGTGACATGGAGGAGAGAGGAGCAGCCGTATCCTGATCACCCAGAGAGATTTGAGGACTATAAACAGGTGCTGTGTAGAGAGGGTCTGACTGGGCGCTGTTACTGGGAGGTAGAGTGGAGTGGGAGAAGGGCTGTTATAGGAGTGACATATAAAGGAATCAGCAGGAGAGGAAGGGGTAATGACTGTTGTCTTGGATACAATGACAAGTCCTGGAGTCTGTTCTGCTCTGACAACAGTTACATTGCCTGGCACAATAATAATCCCACTACCATAGACGTCCCCTCCTCCAGCTCCCACAGAGTAGGAGTGTATCTGGACTGGCCAGCCGGCACTCTGTCCTTCTATAGAGCCTCCTCTGACACACTGACCCACCTGATCACATTCACCTCCACATTCACTGAGCCCCTCTATCCAGGGTTTAGAGTTTGGTATGAAGGCGACTCAGTGTCCCTCTGTCAGTGATACACACACACACACACACTGGACTCACAGACACAGAACACTAGACACAGACACACACACTGGACACACACTCACACACACACACACACTGGACACACACACACACACTGGACACACACACACACACTGTACTCACACACACACACACACACTGGACACACACACACACACTAGACACACACACACACACTGGACACACACACACACACTGGACTCACACACTGGACACACACACACACACACACACACACACACTGGACTCACACACACACACACACTCACACACACACTGGACACTCACACACACACACACTGGACACTCACACACACTCACACTGGACTCACACTCACACACACCTGCTGGACACACACACCTGCTGGACACACACACCTGCTGGACACACAAACACACTGGACTCACACACACACTGGACACACACACACACTGGACACACACACACTGGACACACTGGACTCACACACACACACTGGACTCACACACACACACTGGACTCACACACACACACTGGACACACACACACACACACACACACACACACACACACACACACACACACACACACTGGACTCACACACACACACACACACACACACTGGACACACACACACACACACACACACACACACACACACACACACACACACACACACACACACACTGGACTCACACACACACACACACTCACACTCACACTGGACTCACACACACACACTGGACACTCACACACACACACACACACTCACACTGGACTCACACTCACACACACACACTGGACTCACACACACACACTGGACTCACACACACACACCTGCTGGACACACAAACACACTGGACACACACACTGGACACACACACACTGGACTCACACACACACACTGGACTCACACACACACACCTGCTGGACACACAAACACACTGGACACACACACTGGACACACACACACTGGACTCACACACACACACTGGACTCACACACACACACTGGACTCACACACACACACTGGACACATACACACACACACGCACACACACTCACACTGGACTCACAGACACACACAGTGGGCAAAGACACACACACTGGACACATACACACACACACACTGGACTCACACACACACACACACACTGGACTCACAGACACAAACTGGACACACACATACACACACACACACACACACACTGGACAAACATATGTTGAAAAACTAATTATACAATTATATATAATTATATATGGACATACGCTCCATAGTTGTACAATTATATATAATTATATATGGACATACGCTCCATAGTTGTATAATTATATATGGACATACGCTCCATAGTTGTACAATTATATATAATTATATATGGACATACGCTCCATAGTTGTACAATTATATATAATTATATATGGACATACGCTCCATAGTTGTATAATTATATATGGACATACGCTCCATAGTTGTATAATTATATATGGACATACGCTCCATAGTTGTACAAGTAAACAAGGATATATTGTACTGTTCATAATAAAACATACTTGAAACAAGAAAAGGCTGTTAATTGTGAAAACAGTTTGTTTATTGATTTAACGTTTCCTCTGTCAGGTTGATGTTAACCTGCGACTGGTTGAAACATGAAACAAATATGAAATGAAATACAAAACAATTAAATATGTGGAATAGAATTAAACAAATTGTACAATTAGTACAACAGAGTGTTGTGATGCAGGGTCACTATAGCAACAGAGTGTTGTGATGCAGGGTTACTATAGCAACTGCTCTCTCTTCTCTGCTCTCTTTCTGCTCTCTCTCTTCTCTGCTCTCTTTCTGCTCGCTCTCTCTGCTCTCTCCCTGTTCTCTGCTCTCTCTGTTCTCTGCTCTCTCTTCTCTGCTCTCTTTCTGCTCTCTCTCTCTTCTCTGCTCTCTTTCTGCTCTCTCTCTCTTCTCTGCTCTCTTTCTGCTCTCTCTCTGTTCTCTGCTCTCTCTGTTCTCTGCTCTCTCTCTGCTCTCTTTCTGCTCGCTCTCTCTGCTCTCTCTGCCCTCTCTCTTCTCTGCTCTCTTTCTGCTCGCTCTCTCTGCTCTCTCTGCTCTCTTTCTGCTCTCTCTCTCTTCTATGCTCTCTTTCTGCTCGCTCTCTCTGCTCTCTCTGCCCTCTTCTCTCTCACGCTCTGCTCTCTTCTCCTCGCTCTGCTCTATCAGCTCTCTCAGCCTGCTCTCTGCTCTCTCTCTCTGCTCTCTTTTCTCTGCTCTCTGCTCTCTCTCTGCTCTCTCTTTTCTCTGCTCTCTCTTTTCTCTGCCCTCTCTCTCTCTTTTCTCTGCTCTCTCTCTCACTCTCTGCTCTCTCTCTCTCCCACATTCTGCTCTCTCTGCTCTCTCTCCCACACACTCTGCTCTCTCTGCTCTCTCTCCCACACACTCTGCTCTCTCTCCCACACACTCTGCTCTCTCTCTGCTCTCTCTCCCACACTCTGCTCTCTCTCTCCCACACACTCTGCTCTCTCTCTCTCTCTCCCACACACTCTAATCTCTCTCTCTCTGCTCTCTCTCCCACACTCTCTGCTCTCTCTCCCACACTCTCTGCTCTCTCTCTCCCACACTTTCTGCTCTCTCTCTCTCCCAGTCTGCTCTCTCTGCTCTCTCTCTCTCTCTCCCACACACTCTAATCTCTCTCTCTCTGCTCTCTCTCCCACACTCTCTGCTCTCTCTCCCACACTCTCTGCTCTCTCTCTCTCCCACACTTTCTGCTCTCTCTCTCTCCCAGTCTGCTCTCTCTGCTCTCTCTCTCTCTGCTCTCTCTCCCACACTCTGCTCTCTCTCCCACACTCTGCTCTCTCTCCCACACTCTGCTCTCTCTCTCCCACACTCTGCTCTCTCTCTCCCACACTCTGCTCTCTGCTCTCTCTATCTCTCACTTTCTCTATCGTAACAGTGGTGCAGTTTGGACAATCACCACTTGATGGCAGTGTTAAACCAGAAGTGATGAAAACAACATCACTGCAGAGAGAGAGAGAGCGAGAGAGAGAGAGAGTCTAATATACTGATATACAGAGAGAGAGAGAGTCTAATATACTGATATACAGTGCATTCAGAAAGTATTCAGACCCCTTGACTTTTTACACATTTTGTCACTTTACAGACTTATTCTAAAATGGATTAAATGTGTTTTCCCCCTCATCAATCTACACACAATAACCCAGAATTACAAAGCAAAAACTGTTTATTTTATGTGTGAACATTTTTATTTAAAAAAAACTTAGATTTATTAGAGAGAGAGGGAGGGGAGAGAGAGGGAGGAGAGAGAGTCAGAACAGAGGGAAAGAGAGAGGAAGGGGAGAGAGTCAGAACAGAGGGAAAGAGAGAGGGAGGGGAGAGAGTCAGAACAGAGGGAAAGAGAGAGATGGAGGGTAGAGAGTCAGAACAGAGGGAAAGAGAGAGAGGGAGGGTAGAGAGTCAGAACAGAGGGAAAGAGAGAGAGGGAGGGTAGAGAGTCAGAACAGAGGGAAAGAGAGAGGGAGGGTAGAGAGTCAGAACAGAGGGAAAGGGAGAGAGAGGGAGGGTAGAGAGTCAGAACAGAGGGAAAGAGAGGGGGAGAGTAGAGTCAGAACAGAGGGAGAGTAGAGATTCAGAACAGAGGGAAAGAGAGAGATGGAGGGTAGAGAGTCAGAACAGAGGGAAAGGGAGAGGGAGAGTAGAGAGTCAGAACAGAGTGAAAGAGAGAGAGAGAGAGGGAGGGTAGAGAGTCAGAACAGAGGGAAAGAGAGAGGGAGGGTAGAGAGTCAGAACAGAGGGAGGGTAGAGAGTCAGAACAGAGGGAAAGAGAGAGGGAGGGTAGAGAGTCAGAACAGAGGGAGAGTAGAGAGTCAGAACAGAGGGGAAGAGAGAGAGAGGGAGGGTAGAGAGTCAGAACAGAGGGAAAGAGAGAGAGGGAGGGTAGAGAGTCAGAACAGAGGGAGGGTAGAGAGTCAGAACAGAGGGAGGGTAGAGAGTCAGAACAGATTGAAAGAGAGAGGGAGTGTAGAGAGTCAGAACAGAGGGAGGGTAGAGAGTTAGAACAGATTGAAAGAGAGAGGGAGGGTAGAGAGTCAGAACAGAGGGAAAGAGAGAGAGAGGGAGGGTAGAGAGTCAGAACAGAGGGAAAGAGAGAGAGAGGCAGGGTAGATGTGTGGAATTTGCTTTATGTTTGGTAATTGGGGGCCTTTGAGCCCTGATGGGCTGGGTGACATCAATGACTCTCTGAGAGATATGAGCTGCTGAGGAGAGCGAGAGAGAGAAGGAGGGAGAGATTAGTCAGCAGAAATGATTCAGGACGACGTTCGTCTTTAAATGTACTTCTTCATTTCTCTCTTTCCCCACTGAGGAAGATAAAGGACAGACAGACAGACAGACAGACACGAGGGCTAGGTAATCAGGTATTCCTCCCAAGGTGTGTATATTGATTTTAGTTCCCTTCTCATTAACTAGCTACTGACAGTGACCAGAGATGGCTAGATTGAGCTAGAGGGGTGTGTGTGTGTGTGCATGCAAGCGTGTGTTTTTGTGAGAGAGTTAACAGGACTTTCAATAAGAATGACACACACAGCTCTGATTCCATTTTCTGCTTTGTGTTTCAATTAGGTCTTAGTGGAATAGTGACTCTCTGAGAGATACGAGTTGCTGTGTAAACTTTTGTTATTGACCAAATACTTATTTTCCACCATAATTTGCAAATAAATAAATAAAAAATGTGATTTTCTGGATTTTTTTTCCTCATTTTGTCTGTCATAGTTGAAGTGTACCTATGATGAAAATTACAGGCCTCTCGCATCTTTTTAGGTGGGAGAACTTGCACAATTGGTGGCTGACTAAATACTTTTTTGCCCCACTGTAGTTGGTCACGCCTGTGTTAACACAATGTGTTGGGCCTCATTATGAATGGTTAAGGTTTGGGATAGAGTTTAAACAGAATGTTTAGGGCCTCATTATGAATGGTTAAGGTTTGGGATAGAGTTTAAACAGAATGTTTAGGGCCTCATTATGAATGGTTAAGATTTGGGATAGAGTTATAACAGAATGTTTAGGGCCTCATTATGAATTGTTAAGGTTTGGGATAGAGTATAAACAGAATGTTTAGGGCCTCATTATGAATGGTTCAGGTTCGGGTGTAACGGCTTTCTTCCTGTGAAGGAGAGGCGGACCAAAACACAGCGTGGTTGAAGTTCATGGTTCTTTAATAAGAGACACTTAACATGAACAAACTACAAAACAATAAATGTGGCAAAACCGAAACCTATCTGGTGCAGCAAACACAAAGACAGGAAACAACCACCCACAAAACCCAACACAAAACAGTCTATAAGAGACAATAACTAACACCTGCCTCTGATTGAGAACCATAACATAGAATGCCCACCCAGCTCACGTCCTGACCAACACTAAAACAAGGAAAGCACAAAAGAACTATGGTCAGAACGTGACAGCCCCCCCCCCTCCCCAAGGTGTGGACTCCGACCGCACAAGCTAAACCTATAGGGGAGGGTCTGGGTGGGCATTGTGGGAGAAAGATGTACTTATAGGGAGAAACATAATACTGTAACACAAGAGAAAGATACACTTAGAGTGATTTGCCATTCTGGTAAAATGTATTGTCTATTGTATAGGACAGGAGGCCAGAGTAAGGCCATGAGAGCATAGGACAGCTGGACAAACCAATGTCAGAGGGACATACAAAGGAGGGGGTCAGCCAAATGACCAACGGATGGACTATAGACATAGGGCATATATTTTTAGGACATGAAGAGAAGAGACACATTGTCACACCCTGACCATAGTTTGCTTTGTATGTTTCTATGTTTTGTTTGGTCAGGGTGTGATCTGAGTGGGCATTCTATGTTGGATGTCTTGTTTGTCTATTTCTATGTCTGGCCTGATATGGTTCTCAATCAGAGGCAGGTGTTAGTCATTGTCTCTGATTGGGAACCATATTTAGGTAGCCTGTTTGGTGTCGGGTTTTGTGGGTGATTGTTCCTGTCTCTGTGTTTGCACCAGATAGGGCTGTTTTGAGTTCTCACGTTTATTGTTTTTGTTAGTTTATTCATGTATAGTGTCTTTATTAAAAAACATGAATAACCACCACGCTGGGTTTTGGTCCGCCTCTCCTTCACCACAAGAGAACCGTTACACGCTGCGTTTTGGTCCTCCTCTCCTTCACCACAAGAGAACCGTTACACGCTGCGTTTTGGTCCGCCTCTCCTTCACCACAAGAGAACCGTTACAGAATCACCCACCACGCTGCGTTTTGGTCCACCTCTCCTTCACCACAAGAGAACCGTGACACACTGCGTTTTGGTCCGCCTCTCCTTCACCACAAGAGAACCGTGACACACTGCGTTTTGGTCCGCCTCTCCTTCACCACAAGAGAACCGTTACAGAATCACCACGACGCTGCGTTTTGGTCCTCCTCTCCTTCACCACAAGAGAACCGTTACAGAATCACCACCACGCTGCGTTTTGGTCCGCCTCTCCTTCACCACAAGAGAACCGTTACAGAATCACCACCACGCTGCGTTTTGGTCCTCCTCTCCTTCACCACAAGAGAACCGTTACAGAATCACCACCACGCTGCGTTTTGGTCCGCCTCTCCTTCACCACAAGAGAACCGTTACAGAATCACCACCACGCTGCGTTTTGGTCCGCCTCTCCTTCACCACAAGAGAACCGTTACAGAATCACCACCACGCTGTGTTTTGGTCCGCCTCTCCTTCACCACAAGAGAACCGTTACAGAATCATCACCACGCTGCGTTTTGGTCCTCCTCTCCTTCACCACAAGAGAACTGTTACAGAATCACCACCACGCTGCGTTTTGGTCCGCCTCTCCTTCACCACAAGAGAACCGTTACAGAATCACCACCACGCTGCGTTTTGGTCCTCCTCTCCTTCACCACAAGAGAACCGTTACAGAATCACCACCACGCTGCGTTTTGGTCCGCCTCTCCTTCACCACAAGAGAACCGTTACAGAATCACCACCACGCTGCGTTTTGGTCCGCCTCTCCTTCACCACAAGAGAACCGTTACAGAATCACCACCACGCTGCGTTTTGGTCCGCCTCTCCTTCACCACAAGAGAACCGTTACAGAATCACCACCACGCTGCGTTTTGGTCCTCCTCTCCTTCACCACAAGAGAACTGTTACAGAATCACCACCACGCTGCGTTTTGGTCCGCCTCTCCTTCACCACAAGAGAACCGTTACAGAATCACCCACCACAACAGGACCAAGCGGCGTGGTGACAGGCAGCGGCAGCAGGAGCAGCGAAAGGAGGAATGGACATGGGAAGACGTTTTGGACGGCAAGGGTTGTTACACTTGGGAGGAGATACTGGCTGGAAGAGTTCGCCTCCCATGGGAACAGGTGGAGGCACTTAGGAGAGCAGAGGCAGCCAGAGAGAGGAGCCGGCGATACGAGGGAACACGGTTGGCAAGGAAGCCCGGGAGTCAGCCCCAAAAATGTATTGGGTGGGGGCTCACAGGGAGTATGGCGACGCCAGGTAGGAGACCTACGCCAACTTCCTGTGCTTACCGGGGGGCTGGAGAGACCGGGCAGGCACCGTGTTATGCTGTGACGCGCACAGTGTCCCCAGTGCGGTTGCATAGCCCGGTGCGATACATTCCAGCTCCGCGTATCGGCCGGGCTAGAGTGGGCATCGAGCCAAGTGCCATGAAGCCGGCTCTACGCATCTGGTCTCCAGTGCGTCTCCTTGGGCCGGCTTACATGGCACCAGCCTTGCGCGCGGTGTCCCCGGTTCGCCTGCATAGCCCAGTGCGGGCTATTCCACCTCGCCGCACTGGCAGGGCGACCGGGAGCATTCAACCGGGTAAGGTTGGTCAGGCTCGGTGCTCAAGAGCTCCAGTGCGCCTGCACGGTCCGGTCTATCCGGTACCACCTCCACACCCCAGCCCACCGGTGGCAGCTCCCCGCACCAGGCTTCCTGCGCGTGTCCTCGGCCCAGTACCACCAGTGCCAGCACCACGCATCAGGCCTATAGTGCGCCTCGCCTGTCCAGCGCTGCCAGAGTCTCCCGCCTGTCCGGCGCTGCCGGAGTCTCCCGCCTGTCCGGCGCTGCCGGAGTCACCCGCCAGCCCAGAGGGCCCAGAGGCGCCAGAGCCCCTCAGCCCAGAGGCGCCAGAGCCCTTCAGCCCCGAGCTGCCAGAGCCCTTCAGCCCCGAGCTGCCAGAGCTTCCGCCCCTCTGTCCCGAGCTGCCAGAGCTTCCGCCCCTCTGTCCCGAGCTGCCAGAGCTTCCGCCCCTCTGTCCAGAGCTTCCGCCCCTCTGTCCAGAGCTTCCGCCCCTCTGTCCAGAGCTTCCGCCCCTCTGTCCCGAGATTCCGCCCCTCTGTCCCGAGCTTCCGCCCCTCTGTCCCGAGCTTCCGTCCCTCTGTCCCGAGCAGCCCCTCTGTCCCGAGCTGCCCCTCTGTCCAGTGGGGTCATTTAGTAGGGTCGCCGTGGTTAGGAGGCCACGGAAGCGGACAAGGTGGCGGACTAAGACTATGGTGAAGTGGGGGCCACGTCCAGCACCAGAGCCGCCACCGCGGACAGATGCCCACCCAGACCCTCCCCAATAGGTTCAGGTTTTGCGGCTGGAGTCCGCACCTTGGGGGGTGGGTACTGTTTTGTTTGGTCAGGGTGTGATCTGAGTGGGCATTCTATGTTGGATGTCTTGTTTGTCTATTTCTATGTCTGGCCTGATATGGTTCTCAATCAGAGGCAGGTGTTAGTCATTGTCTCTGATTGGGAACCATATTTAGGTAGCCTGTTTGGTGTCGGGTTTTGTGGGTGATTGTTCCTGTCTCTGTGTTTGCACCAGATAGGGCTGTTTTGAGTTCTCACGTTTATTGTTTTTGTTAGTTTATTCATGTATAGTGTCTTTATTAAAAAACATGAATAACCACCACGCTGCGTTTTGGTCCGCCTCTCCTTCACCACAAGAGAACCGTTACACACATAGTCTACTAGTCCTAATAAGGACAGACATACCAAAGACCACACCAAGCTGAACATAAGGGGCCCATAGGATAAGATGGGCATGTATATTTTTGGGACATGAAGAGGTCCTGTCACCATTATAACTTGACTGAAAGCAGATATGGGCGTTATTGGGCGTGAACAAGCAGGAAGCACATATTGAAAGATAATGGTGGCAGATGGACTGAGGGAAGTAACTTCATTTGCATGTGAGATGGACTCATGTGCTGTGTGTGTATAAAAACAGAGCCAGAGCTCTGGAAAGGGGTGTGTTCTGCAGACCATCTAGGCTTCTGATATGTTTGTATTAAAAGGGTGTGTACCGCGGACCATCTAGGCTTCTGATATGTTTGTATTAAACGGGTGTGTTCTGCAGACCATCTAGGCTTCTGGTATGTTTGTATTAAAAGGGTGTGTTCTGCAGACCATCTAGGCTTCTGATATGTTTGTATTAAAAGGGTGTGTTCTGCAGACCATCTAGGCTTCTGATATGTTTGTATTAAAAGGGTGTGTTCTGCAGACCATCTAGGCTTCTGGTATGTTTGTATTAAAAGGGTGTGTTCTGCAGACCATCTAGGCTTCTGATATGTTTGTATTAAAAGCCTTTATTGAATCACAAGTTCTTGTAAGTGTTATATTTTGTAACGATCCTCCACGACAACACACACACACACACTGGACACACACACACACACTGGACACACACACACACACACTGTACACACACACACACACAACACATACTGGAGACACACACATATTGGACACACAGACAAACACACACACACACTGGACACACACACACACTGGACATTCAGTCACACACTAGACACACACACACACACTGGACAGACACTACACAAACACACTACACACACTGGACCCTCACACACACACACACTGGAAACACACACACACTGGAAACACACACACACACACACATGCTGACACACACACTGGACTCACACGGACAAACACTGTACTCATACACACTGGACTCACACACACACACACACACACACATACTGGAAATTCATACTTCAACGCATCATCCTCATCATACTTCAACACATCATCCTCATCAACACATCATCCTCATCATCCTCATCAACACAGCATCCTCATCAACACATCATCCTCATCATACTTTAACACATCATCCTCATCATATCTCAACACATCATCCTCATCATATCTCAACACATCATCCTCATCAACACATCATCCTGATCATACATCAACACATCATCCTCATCATACCTCAACACATCATCCTCATCAACACATCATCCTCATCAACACATCATCCTCATCATACCTCAACACATCATCCTCATCAACACATCATCCTCATCATAACTCAACACATCATCCTCATCATATCTCAACACATCATCCTCATCAACACATCATCATGAAGAAGGCGCAGCAGTGCCTCTTCAACCTCAGGAGGCTGAAGAAATTCGGCTTGTCACCAAAAGCACTCACAAACTTCTACAGATGCAAAATCGAGAGCATCCTGGCGGGCTGTATCACCGCCTGGTACGGCAACTGCTCCGCCCACAACCGTAAGGGTCTCCAGAGGGTAGTGAGGTCTGCACAACGCATCACCGGGGGCAAAATACCTGCCCTCCAGGACACCTACACCACCCGATGTTACAGGAAGGCCATAAAGATCATCAAGGACATTAACCACCCGAGCCACTGCCTGTTCACCCCGCTATCATCCAGAAGGCGAGGTCAGTACAGGTGCATCAAAGCTGGGACCAAGAGACTGAAAAACAGCTTCTATCTCAAGGCCATCAGACTGTTAAACAGCCACTACTAACATTGAGTGGCTGCTGCCAACACACTGACACTGACACTGACTCAACTCCAGCCACTTTAATAATGGGAATTGATGGGAAATGATGTAAATATATGACTAGCCACTTTAAACAATGCTACCTTATATAATGTTACTTACCCTACATTATTCATCTCATATGCATACGTATATACTGTACTCTATATCATCGACTGCATCCTTATGTATCACTAGCCACTTTAACCATGCCACTTTGTTTACATACTCATCTCATATGTTATACTGTACTCGATACCATCTACTGTATCTTGCCTAGGCTGCTCTGTACCATCACTCATTCATATATCCTTATGTACATATTCTTTATCCCCTTACACTGTGTATAAGACAGTAGTTTTGGAATTGTTAGTTAGATTACTTGTTGGTTATTACTGCATTGTCGGAACTAGAAGCACAAGCATTTCGCTACACTCGCATTAACATCTGCTAACCATGTGTATGTGACAAATAAAATTTGATTTGATTTGATTACCTCAACACATCATCCTCATCAACACATCATCCTCATCAACACATCATCCTCATCATAGATCATCACATCATCTTTATCACCAACATCATTGACATCATCATCATTGAATGTATAAACCTGTTCAGATGCAGTAATCAGTATATGATCATCGTCCTCTGACTTATCCTCCTCTTCCTCTTGTTGTATTGGGTCTGCCATGCTTGGAGGAGTCAAAAATATATACAAAAAGAATTGTGTATATAAAAATACATAAATAAATACATTATAATAATATATAACAATTCATATTTAAAATACATTATAATAATATATAACAATTCATATTTAAAAATGTATTAATAGAAAATATAAATGCTTTTTTAAACAGTTCATTTCTAATATATTAACGTATCAATATATCCTAACTCACTGTTTATAAATGTATTAATAATAAACAGTTCATTTATAATATATTAACGTATCAATATATCCTCCTTTTTCTCACTGTTTGGACTTTAGGGAAATGGGTGTCTGTTGCTTGTTGACTGAAACTGTTTTCCTGCAGAGTCATGGACTTTAGGGAAATGGGTGTCTGTTGCTTGTTGACTGAAACTGTTTTCCTGCAGAGTCATGGACTTTAGGGAAATGGGTGTCTGTTGCTTGTTGACTGAAACTGTTTTCCTGCAGAGTCATGGACTTTAGGGAAATGGGTGTCTGTTGCTTGTTGACTGAAACTGTTTTCCTGCAGAGTCATGGACTTTAGGGAAATGGGTGTCTGTTGCTTGTTGACTGAAACTGTTTTCCTGCAGAGTCATGGACTTTAGGGAAATGGGTGTCTGTTGCTTGTTGACTGAAACTGTTTTCCTGCAGAGTCATGGACTTTAGGGAAATGGGTGTCTGTTGCTTGTTGACTAAAACTGTTTTCCTGCAGAGTCATGGACTTTAGGGAAATGGGTGTCTGTTGCTTGTTGACTAAAACTGTTTTCCTGCAGAGTCATGGACTTTAGGGAAATGGGTGTCTGTTGCTTGTTGACTACAACTGTTTTCCCGCAGAGTCATGGACTTTAGGGAAATGGGTGTCTGTTGCTTGTTGACTAAAACTGTTTTCCTGCAGAGTCATGGACTTTAGGGAAATGGGTGTCTGTTGCTTGTTGACTACAACTGTTTTCCTGCAGAGTCATGGACTTTAGGGAAATGGGTGTCTGTTGCTTGTTGACTGAAACTGTTTTCCTGCAGAGTCATGGACTTTAGGGAAATGGGTGTCTGTTGCTTGTTGACTGAAACTGTTTTCCTGCAGAGTCATGGACTTTAGGGAAATGGGTGTCTGTTGCTTGTTGACTGAAACTGTTTTCCTGCAGAGTCATGGACTTTAGGGAAATGGGTGTCTGTTGCTTGTTGACTGAAACTGTTTTCCTGCAGAGTCATGGACTTTAGGGAAATGGGTGTCTGTTGCTTGTTGACTGAAACTGTTTTCCTGCAGAGTCATGGACTTTAGGGAAATGGGTGTCTGTTGCTTGTTGACTAAAACTGTTTTCCTGCAGAGTCATGGACTTTAGGGAAATGGGTGTCTGTTGCTTGTTGACTGAAACTGTTTTCCTGCAGAGTCATGGACTTTAGGGAAATGGGTGTCTGTTGCTTGTTGACTGAAACTGTTTTCCTGCAGAATCATGGACTTTAGGGAAATGGGTGTCTGTTGCTTGTTGACTGAAACTGTTTTCCTGCCGAGTCATGGACTTTAGGGAAATGGGTGTCTGTTGCTTGTTGACTGAAACTGTTTTCCTGCAGAGTCATGGACTTTAGGGAAATGGGTGTCTGTTGCTTGTTGACTGAAACTGTTTTCCTGCAGAGTCATGGACTTTAGGGAAATGGGTGTCTGTTGCTTGTTGACTGAAACTGTTTTCCTGCAGAGTCATGGACTTTAGGGAAATGGGTGTCTGTTGCTTGTTGACTAAAACTGTTTTCCTGCAGAGTCATGGACTTTAGGGAAATGGGTGTCTGTTGCTTGTTGACTGAAACTGTTTTCCCGCAGAGTCATGGACTTTAGGGAAATGGGTGTCTGTTGCTTGTTGACTGAAACTGTTTTCCTGCAGAGTCATGGACTTTAGGGAAATGGGTGTCTGTTGCTTGTTGACTGAAACTGTTTTCCTGCAGAGTCATGGACTTTAGGGAAATGGGTGTCTGTTGCTTGTTGACTGAAACTGTTTTCCTGCAGAGTCATGGACTTTAGGGAAATGGGTGTCTGTTGCTTGTTGACTAAAACTGTTTTCCTGCAGAGTCATGGACTTTAGGGAAATGGGTGTCTGTTGCTTGTTGACTACAACTGTTTTCCCGCAGAGTCATGGACTTTAGGGAAATGGGTGTCTGTTGCTTGTTGACTAAAACTGTTTTCCTGCAGAGTCATGGACTTTAGGGAAATGGGTGTCTGTTGCTTGTTGACTACAACTGTTTTCCTGCAGAGTCATGGACTTTAGGGAAATGGGTGTCTGTTGCTTGTTGACTGAAACTGTTTTCCTGCAGAGTCATGGACTTTAGGGAAATGGGTGTCTGTTGCTTGTTGACTGAAACTGTTTTCCTGCAGAGTCATGGACTTTAGGGAAATGGGTGTCTGTTGCTTGTTGACTGAAACTGTTTTCCTGCAGAGTCATGGACTTTAGGGAAATGGGTGTCTGTTGCTTGTTGACTGAAACTGTTTTCCTGCAGAGTCATGGACTTTAGGGAAATGGGTGTCTGTTGCTTGTTGACTGAAACTGTTTTCCTGCAGAGTCATGGACTTTAGGGAAATGGGTGTCTGTTGCTTGTTGACTAAAACTGTTTTCCTGCAGAGTCATGGACTTTAGGGAAATGGGTGTCTGTTGCTTGTTGACTGAAACTGTTTTCCTGCAGAGTCATGGACTTTAGGGAAATGGGTGTCTGTTGCTTGTTGACTGAAACTGTTTTCCTGCAGAATCATGGACTTTAGGGAAATGGGTGTCTGTTGCTTGTTGACTGAAACTGTTTTCCTGCCGAGTCATGGACTTTAGGGAAATGGGTGTCTGTTGCTTGTTGACTACAACTGTTTTCCTGCAGAGTCATGGACTTCATATATTCTTCCCCGTTGTCCTCTTCTTGGATAGACTCTGCTTGATCCCTGCAGGCACTATTTTATTAAAACATTTAAATCATTTTAACAGAGTCTTTAAAAGTAATAACTATAATAATACAGGCCCTACCGTATCCGTAAAGAGCTCTTCACTCCATTCATGTTGCTTCTTCGTCCTCTATAACAATCACTTCTGTTGGGGTGTTGGTTCTTTACCCTCTATAACAATCACTTCTGTTGGGGTGTTGGTTCTTTACCCTCTATAACAATCACTTCTGTTGGGGTGTTGTTTCTTTACCCTCTATAACAATCACTTCTGTTGGGGTGTTGGTTCTTTACCCTCTATAACAATCACTTCTGTTGGGGTGTTGGTTCTTTATCTATAACAATCACTTCTGTTGGGGTGTTGGTTCTTTACCCTCTATAACAATCACTTCTGTTGGGGTGTTGGTTCTTTACCCTCTATAACAATCACTTCTGTTGGGGTGTTGGTTCTTCATCCTCTATTACAATCACTTCTGTTGGGGTGTTGGTTCTTTACCCTCTATAACAATCACTTCTGTTGGGGTGTTGGTTCTTTACCTATAACAATCACTTCTGTTGGGGGTGTTGGTTCTTTACCATCTATAACAATCACTTCTGTTGGGGTGTTGGTTCTTTACCCTCTATAACAATCACTTCTGTTGGGGTGTTGGTTCTTTACCCTCTATAACAATCACTTCTGTTGGGGTGTTGGTTCTTTACCCTCTATAACAATCACTTCTGTTGGGGTGTTGGTTCTTTACCCTCTATAACAATCACTTCTGTTGGGGTGTTGGTTCTTTACCCTCTATAACAATCACTTCTGTTGGGGGTGTTGGTTCTTTATCCTCTATAACAATCACTTCTGTTGGGGTGTTGGTTCTTTACCCTCTATAACAATCACTTCTGTTGGGGTGTTGGTTCTTTACCCTCTATAACAATCACTTCTGTTGGGGTGTTGGTTCTTTACCCTCTATAACAATCACTTCTGTTGGGGTGTTGGTTCTTTACCCTCTATAACAATCACTTCTGTTGGGGTGTTGGTTCTCTATCTATAACAATCACTTCTATTGGGGTGTTGGTTCTTTACCCTCTATAACAATTACTTCTGTTGGGGTGTTGGTTCTTTATCTATAACAATCACTTCTGTTGGGGGTGTTGGTTCTTTATCCTTAACAATCACTTATGTTAGGGGTGTTGGTTCTTGATCCACATCCATTACTTCAGGTAGCTCCTTTGTAAATGTAGGCTAACCTTTATAGATTGACATATTACAATATAAACGTTTTACTTAAAAATGCAGATAATTTACATAAAATACAATACAGTAAAAATATTAGTTACCTGAAAATTCTATGTCATTCAAAAGTCTGCAGAAACAAAATATTTGAACATTGTTAAATATTTGGAAAAAAAACTTCTTAGAAATTGAAAGAGCGATAACATTACAGATAGTCCACACACACACACACACACACACACACACACACACACACACACACACACACACACACACACACACACACACACACACACACACACACACACACATACACACACACACACACACACACACACACACACACACACACACACACACACACACACACACACACTATAAAATGTCAAGTAATTGTTTTCTATAACTGTGAACATCCACTAGGTGGAGCCAGTTGTTCTCTCTTGATTAGAGCCTTTGCATCATTCTGAGTCACTTTGAGACATAAAACTGACGTTTGTTTGGTTGAGGGGATCACATCATGTAGTCCCATGGAGGGAATCACATCATGTAGTCTAATAGAGGGGATCACATCATGTAGTCTAATGGAGGGAATCACATCATGTAGTATAATGGAGGGGATCACATCATGTAGTCCCATGGAGGGGATCACATCATGTAGTCCCATGGAGGGGATCACATCATGTAGTCTAATGGGGGGGATCACATCATGTAGTCTAATGGAGGGGATCACATCATGTAGTCTAATGGAGGGGATCACATCATGTAGTCCCATGGAGGGGATCACATCATGTAGTCTAATGGAGGGAATCACATCATGTAGTCTAATGGAGGGAATCACATCATGTAGTATAATGGAGGGGATCACATCATGTAGTATAATGGAGGGGATCACATCATGTAGTCCCATGGAGGGGATCACATCATGTAGTCTAAAAGGGGGATCACATCATGTAGTCTAATGGAGGGGATCACATCATGTAGTCCCATGGAGGGGATCACATCATGTAGTCTAATGGAGGGGATCACATCATGTAGTCTAATGGAGAGGATCACATCATGTAGTCCCAAGGAGGGGATCACATCATGTAGTCCCATGGAGGGGATCACATCATGTAGTCCCATGGAGGGGATCACATCATGTAGTCCCATGGAGGAGATCACATCATGTAGTCCCATGGAGAGAATCACATCATGTAGTCTAATGGAGGGGATCACATCATGTAGTCTAATGGAGGGGATCACATAATGTAGTCTAATGGAGGGAATCACATCATGTAGTCTAATGGAGGGGATCACATTATGTAGTCCCATGGAGGGGATCACATCATGTAGTCTAATGGAGGGAATCACATCATGAGGGCTAATGGAGGGGATCACATCATGTAGTCTAATGGAGGGAATCACATCATGTTGTCTAATGGAGCGGATCACATTATGTACTCCCATGGAGGGGATCACATCATGTAGTCTAATGGAGGGGATCACATCATGTAGTCTAATGGAGGGAATCACATCATGAGGAATAATGGAGGGGATCACATCATGTAGTCTAATGGAGGGAAACTCATCATGTGGCGGGATCACATCACGTAGTCCCATGGAGGGGATCACATCATGTAGTCTAATGGAGGGGATCACATCATGTAGTCTAATGGAGGGGATCACATCATGTAGCCTAATGGAGGGGATCACATCATGTAGTCCCATGGAGGGAATCACATCATGTAGTCTAATGGAGGGAATCACATCATGTTGTCTAATGGAGGGGATCACATTATGTAGTTCCATGGAGGGGATCACATCATGTAGTCTAATGGAGGGGATCACATCATGTAGTCTAATGGAGGGAATCACATCATGAGGACTAATGGAGGGGATCACATCATGTAGTCCCATGGAGGGGATCACATCACGTAGTCCCATGGAGGGGATCACATCATGTAGTCCCATGGAGGGGATCACATCATGTAGTCTAATAGAGGGGATCACATCATGTAGTCCCATGGAGGGGATCACATCATGTAGTCCCATGGAGGGGATCACATCATGTAGTCTAATGGAGGGGATCACATCATGTAGTCCCATGGAGGGGATCACTTCATGTAGTCCCATGGAGGGGGTCACATCATGTAGTCCCATGGAGGGGATCACATCATGTAGTCCCATGGAGGGGAACACATCATGTAGTCCCAAGGAGGGGATCACATCATGTAGTCCCACGGAGGGAATCACATCATGTGGTCTAATGGAGGAGATCACATCATGTAGTCTAATGGAGGGGATCACATCATGTAGTCTAATGGAGGGAATCACATCATGAGGACTAATGGAGGGGATAACATCATGTAGTCTAATGGAGGGAATCACATCATGTAGTTCCATGGCCGGATCACATCACGTAGTCCCATGGAGGGGTTCACATCATGTAGTCCCATGGAGGGAATCACATCATGTAGTCTAATGGAGGGGATCACATCATGTAGTCTACTAGAGGGGATCACATCATGTAGTTTAATGGAGGGGATCACATCATGTAGTCCCATGGAGGGGATCACATCATGTAGTCTAATGGAGGGGATCACATCATGTAGTCCCTTGGAGGGGATCACATCATGTAGTCCCATGGAGGGGATCACATCATGTAGTCCCATGGAGGGGATCACATCATGTAGTCTAATGGAGGGAATCACATCATGTAGTCTAATGGAGGGGATAACATCATGTAGTCCAATGGAGGGGATCACATCATGTAGTCTAATGGAGGGAATCACATCATGTAGTCTAATGGAGGGAATCACATCATGTAATCTAATGGAGGGGATAACATCATGTAGTCTAATGGAGGGGATCACATCATGTAGTCTAATGGAGGGAATCACATCATGTAGTCTAATGGAGGGAATCACATCATGTAGTCCCTTGGGGGGGGGGGGGGGGGTCACATCACGTAGTCCCATGTAGGGGATCACATCATGTAGTCTACTGGAGGGAATCACATCATGTAGTCCCATTGGGGGGGGGGTCACATCACGTAGTTCCATGGAGGGGATCACATCATGTAGTCTAATGGAGGGAATCACATAATGTTGTCTAATCGAGGGGAACACATCATGTAGTCTAATGGAGGGGATCACATCATGTAGTCTAATGGAGGGAATCACATCATGAGGGCTAATGGAGGGGATCACATCATGTAGTCTAATGGAGGGAATCACATCATGTTGTCTAATGGAGGGGATCACATTATGTTGTCTAATGGAGGGGATCACATTATGTAGTCCCATGGAGGGGATCACATCATGTAGTCTAATGGAGGGGATCACATCATGTAGTCTAATGGAGGGGATCACATCATGTAGTCTAATGGAGGGAATCACATCATGAGGACTAATGGAGGGGATCACATCATGTAGTCTAATGGAGGGAATCACATCATGTAGTCCCATGGAGGGGATCACATCACGTAGTCCCATGGAGGGGATCACATCATGTAGTCCCATGGAGGGAATCACATCATGTAGTCTAATGGAGGGGATCACATCATGTAGTCTAATAGAGGGGATCACATCATGTAGTCCCATGGAGGGGATCACATCATGTAGTCCCATGGAGGTGATCACATCATGTAGTCTAATGGAGGGCATCACATCATGTAGTCCCATGGAGAGGATCACTTCATGTAGTCCCATGGAGGGGATCACATCATGTAGTCCCATGGAGGGGATCACATAATGTAGTCTAATGGAGGGAATCACATCATGAGGGCTAATGGAGGGGATCACATCATGTAGTCTAATGGAGGGAATCACATCATGTTGTCTAATGGAGGGGATCACATTATGTAGTCCCATGGAGGGGATCACATCATGTAGTCTAATGGAGGGAATCACATCATGAGGGCTAATGGAGGGGATCACATCATGTAGTCTAATGGAGGGAATCACATCATGTTGTCGAATGGAGCGGATCACATGATGTACTCCCATGGAGGGGATCACATCATGTAGTCTAATGGAGGGAATCACATCATGAGGAATAATGGAGGGGATCACATCATGTAGTCTAATGGAGGGAAACTCATCATGTGGCGGGATCACATCACGTATTCCCATGGAGGGGATCACATCATGTAGTCTAATGGAGGGGATCACATCATGTAGTCTAATGGAGGGGATCACATCATGTAGCCTAATGGAGGGGATCACATCATGTAGTCCCATGGAGGGAATCACATCATGTAGTCTAATGGAGGGAATCACATCATGTTGTCTAATGGAGGGGATCACATTATGTAGTTCCATGGAGGGGATCACATCATGTAGTCTAATGGAGGGGATCACATCATGTAGTCTAATGGAGGGAATCACATCATGAGGACTAATGGAGGGGATCACATCATGTAGACTAATGGAGGGGATCACATTATGTTGTCTAATGGAGGGGATCACATTATGTAGTCCCATGGAGGGGATCACATCATGTAGTCTAATGGAGGGGATCACATCATGTAGTCTAATGGAGGGGATCACATCATGTAGTCTAATGGGGGGAATCACATCATGAGGACTAATGGAGGGGATCACATCATGTAGTCTAATGGAGGGAATCACATCATGTAGTCCCATGGAGGGGATCACATCACGTAGTCCCATGGAGGGGATCACATCATGTAGTCCCATGGAGGGAATCACATCATGTAGTCTAATGGAGGGGATCACATCATGTAGTCTAATAGAGGGGATCACATCATGTAGTCCCATGGAGGGGATCACATCATGTAGTCCCATGGAGGTGATCACATCATGTAGTCTAATGGAGGGCATCACATCATGTAGTCCCATGGAGAGGATCACTTCATGTAGTCCCATGGAGGGGATCACATCATGTAGTCCCATGGAGGGAATCACATCATGTGGTCTAATGGAGGGGCTCACATCATGTAGTCTAATGGAGGGGATCACATCATGTAGTCTAATGGAGGGAATCACATCATGTAGTCCCATGGCGGGATCACATCACATAGTCCCATGGAGGGGATCACATCATGTTGTCCCATGGAGGGAATCACATCATGTAGTCTAATGGAGGGGATCAAATCATGTAGTCTAATGGAGGGAAATGCATCATGTGGCGGGATCACATCACGTAGTCCCATGGAGGGGATCACATCATGTAGTCTAATGGAGGGGATCACATCATGTAGTCTAATGGAGGGGATCACATCATGTAGCCTAATGGAGGGGATCACATCATGTAGTCCCATGGAGAGAATCACATCATGTAGTCTAATGGAGGGAATCACATCATGTTGTCTAATGGAGGGGATCACATTATGTAGTCCCATGGAGGGGATCAAATCATGTAGTCTAATGGAGGGGATCACATCATGTAGTCTAATGGAGGGAATCACATCATGAGGACTAATGGAGGGGATCACATCATGTAGTCCCATGGAGGGGATCACATCACGTAGTCCCATGGAGGGGATCACATCATGTAGTCCCATGGAGGGAATCACATAATGTAGTCTAATAGAGGGGATCACATCATGTAGTCCCATGGAGGGGATCACATCATGTAGTCCCATGGAGGTGATCACATCATGTAGTCTAATGGAGGGCATCACATCATGTAGTCCCATGGAGAGGATCACTTCATGTAGTCCCATGGAGGGGATCACATCATGTAGTCCCATGGAGGGAATCACATCATGTGGTCTAATGGAGGGGCTCACATCATGTAGTCTAATGGAGGGGATCACATCATGTAGTCTAATGGAGGGAATCACATCATGTAGTCCCATGGCGGGATCACATCACATAGTCCCATGGAGGGGATCACATCATGTTGTCCCATGGAGGGAATCACATCATGTAGTCTAATGGAGGGGATCACATCATGTAGTCTAATAGAGGGGATCACATCATGTAGTCTAATGGAGGGGATCACATCATGTAGTCCCATGGAGGGGAGCACATCATGTAGTCTAATGGAGGGGATCACATCATGTAGTCCCATGGAGGGGATCACATCATGTAGTCCCGTGGAGGGGATCACATCATGTAGTCCCATGGAGGGGATCACATCATGTAGTCTAATGGAGGGAATCACATCATGTAGTCTAATGGAGGGGATCACATCATGTAGTCTAATGGAGGGGATCACATCATGTAGTCTAATGCAGGGAATCACATCATGTAGTCCCATGGGGGGGTCACATCACGTAGTCCCATGGAGGGGATCACATCATGTAGTCTAATGGAGGGAATCACATCATGTTGTCTAATGGAGGGTATCACATCATGTAGTCCCATGGAGGGGATCACATCATATAGTCTAATGGAGGGGATCACATCATGTAGTCCCATGGAGGGAATCACATCATGTAGTCCCATGGGGGGATCACATCACATAGTCCCATGGAGGGGATCACATCATGTAGTCTAATGGAGGGGATCACATCATGTAGTCCCATGGAGGGGATCACATCATGTAGTCCCATGGAGGGGATCACATCATGTAGTCCCATGGAGGGGATCACATCATGTAGTCTAATGGAGGGGATCACATCATGTAGTCCCATGGGGGGATCACATCACATAGTCCCATGGAGGGGATCACATCATGTAGTCTAATGGAGGGGATCACATCATGTAGTCTAATGGAGGGGATCACATCATGTAGTCCCATGGAGGGGATCACATCATGTAGTCCCATGGAGGGGATCACATCATGTAGTCTAATGGAGGGGATCACATCATGTAGTCTAATGGAGGGAATCACATCATATAGTCTAATGGAGGGGATCACATCATGTAGTCCCATGGAGGGGATCACATCATGTAGTCCCATGGAGGGGATCACATCATGTAGTCCCATGGAGGGGATCACATCATGTAGTCCCATGGAGGGGATCACATCATGTAGTCCCATGGAGGGAATCACATCATGTAGTCCCATGGAGGGAATCACATCATGTAGTCCCATGGGGGGATCACATCACATAGTCCCATGGCGGGATCACATCACGTAGCCCCATGGAGGGAATCACATCATGTAGTCTAATGGAGGGGATCACATCATGTAGTCTAATAGAGGGGATCACATCATGTAGTCTAATGGAGGGGATCACATCATGTAGTCCCATGGAGGGGATCACATCATGTAGTCTAATGGAGGGGATCACATCATGTAGTCCCATGGAGGGGATCACATCATGTAGTCCCATGGAGGGGATCACATCATGTAGTCCCATGGAGGGGATCACATCATGTAGTCCCATGGAGGGGATCACATCATGTAGTCTAATGGAGGGAATCACATCATGTAGTCTAATGGAGGGGATCACATCATTTAGTCTAATGGAGGGGATCACATCATGTAGTCTAATGGAGAGAATCACATCATGTGGTCTAATGGAGGGAATCACATCATGTTGTCTAATGGAGGGGATCACATCATGTAGTCCCATGGAGGGGATCACATCATATAGTCTAATGGAGGGGATCACTTCATGTAGTCCCATGGAGGGGGTCACATCATGTAGTCCCATGGAGGGGATCACATCATGTAGTCCCATGGAGGGGAACACATCATGTAGTCCCAAGGAGGGGATCACATCATGTAGTCCCATGGAGGGAATCACATCATGTGGTCTAATGGAGGGAATCACATCATGTAGTCTAATGGAGGGGATCACATCATGTAGTCTAATGGAGGGAATCACATCATGAGGACTAATGGAGGGGATAACATCATGTAGTCTAATGGAGGGAATCACATCATGTAGTTCCATGGCCGGATCACATCACGTAGTCCCATGGAGGGGTTCACATCATGTAGTCCCATGGAGGGAATCACATCATGTAGTCTAATGGAGGGGATCACATCATGTAGTCTACTAGAGGGGATCACATCATGTAGTTTAATGGAGGGGATCACATCATGTAGTCCCATGGAGGGGATCACATCATGTAGTCTAATGGAGGGGATCACATCATGTAGTCCCTTGGAGGGGATCACATCATGTAGTCCCATGGAGGGGATCACATCATGTAGTCCCATGGAGGGGATCACATCATGTAGTCTAATGGAGGGAATCACATCATGTAGTCTAATGGAGGGGATAACATCATGTAATCCAATGGAGGGGATCACATCATGTAGTCTAATGGAGGGAATCACATCATGTAGTCTAATGGAGGGAATCACATCATGTAATCTAATGGAGGGGATAACATCATGTAGTCTAATGGAGGGGATCACATCATGTAGTCTAATGGAGGGAATCACATCATGTAGTCTAATGGAGGGAATCACATCATGTAGTCCCTTGGGGGGGGGGGGGGTCACATCACGTAGTCCCATGTAGGGGATCACATCATGTAGTCTAATGGAGGGAATCACATCTTATAGTCCCATTGGGGGGGGGGTCACATCACGTAGTTCCATGGAGGGGATCACATCATGTAGTCTAATGGAGGGAATCACATAATGTTGTCTAATGGAGGGGAACACATCATGTAGTCTAATGGAGGGGATCACATCATGTAGTCTAATGGAGGGAATCACATCATGAGGGCTAATGGAGGGGATCACATCATGTAGTCTAATGGAGGGAATCACATCATGTTGTCTAATGGAGGGGATCACATTATGTTGTCTAATGGAGGGGATCACATTATGTAGTCCCATGGAGGGGATCACATCATGTAGTCTAATGGAGGGGATCACATCATGTAGTCTAATGGAGGGGATCACATCATGTAGTCTAATGGAGGGAATCACATCATGAGGACTAATGGAGGGGATCACATCATGTAGTCTAATGGAGGGAATCACATCATGTAGTCCCATGGAGGGGATCACATCACGTAGTCCCATGGAGGGGATCACATCATGTAGTCCCATGGAGGGAATCACATCATGTAGTCTAATGGAGGGGATCACATCATGTAGTCTAATAGAGGGGATCACATCATGTAGTCCCATGGAGGGGATCACATCATGTAGTCCCATGGAGGTGATCACATCATGTAGTCTAATGGAGGGCATCACATCATGTAGTCCCATGGAGAGGATCACTTCATGTAGTCCCATGGAGGGGATCACATCATGTAGTCCCATGGAGGGAATCACATCATGTGGTCTAATGGAGGGGCTCACATCATGTAGTCTAATGGAGGGGATCACATCATGTAGTCTAATGGAGGGAATCACATCATGTAGTCCCATGGCGGGATCACATCACATAGTCCCATGGAGGGGATCACATCATGTTGTCCCATGGAGGGAATCACATCATGTAGTCTAATGGAGGGGATCAAATCATGTAGTCTAATGGAGGGAAATGCATCATGTGGCGGGATCACATCACGTAGTCCCATGGAGGGGATCACATCATGTAGTCTAATGGAGGGGATCACATCATGTAGTCTAATGGAGGGGATCACATCATGTAGCCTAATGGAGGGGATCACATCATGTAGTCCCATGGAGAGAATCACATCATGTAGTCTAATGGAGGGAATCACATCATGTTGTCTAATGGAGGGGATCACATTATGTAGTCCCATGGATGGGATCAAATCATGTAGTCTAATGGAGGGGATCACATCATGTAGTCTAATGGAGGGAATCACATCATGAGGACTAATGGAGGGGATCACATCATGTAGTCCCATGGAGGGGATCACATCACGTAGTCCCATGGAGGGGATCACATCATGTAGTCCCATGGAGGGAATCACATAATGTAGTCTAATAGAGGGGATCACATCATGTAGTCCCATGGAGGGGATCACATCATGTAGTCCCATGGAGGTGATCACATCATGTAGTCTAATGGAGGGCATCACATCATGTAGTCCCATGGAGAGGATCACTTCATGTAGTCCCATGGAGGGGATCACATCATGTAGTCCCATGGAGGGAATCACATCATGTGGTCTAATGGAGGGGCTCACATCATGTAGTCTAATGGAGGGGATCACATCATGTAGTCTAATGGAGGGAATCACATCATGTAGTCCCATGGCGGGATCACATCACATAGTCCCATGGAGGGGATCACATCATGTTGTCCCATGGAGGGAATCACATCATGTAGTCTAATGGAGGGGATCACATCATGTAGTCTAATAGAGGGGATCACATCATGTAGTCTAATGGAGGGGATCACATCATGTAGTCCCATGGAGGGGAGCACATCATGTAGTCTAATGGAGGGGATCACATCATGTAGTCCCATGGAGGGGATCACATCATGTAGTCCCGTGGAGGGGATCACATCATGTAGTCCCATGGAGGGGATCACATCATGTAGTCTAATGGAGGGAATCACATCATGTAGTCTAATGGAGGGGATCACATCATGTAGTCTAATGGAGGGGATCACATCATGTAGTCTAATGCAGGGAATCACATCATGTAGTCCCATGGGGGGGTCACATCACGTAGTCCCATGGAGGGGATCACATCATGTAGTCTAATGGAGGGAATCACATCATGTTGTCTAATGGAGGGTATCACATCATGTAGTCCCATGGAGGGGATCACATCATATAGTCTAATGGAGGGGATCACATCATGTAGTCCCATGGAGGGAATCACATCATGTAGTCCCATGGGGGGATCACATCACATAGTCCCATGGAGGGGATCACATCATGTAGTCTAATGGAGGGGATCACATCATGTAGTCCCATGGAGGGGATCACATCATGTAGTCCCATGGAGGGGATCACATCATGTAGTCCCATGGAGGGGATCACATCATGTAGTCTAATGGAGGGGATCACATCATGTAGTCCCATGGGGGGATCACATCACATAGTCCCATGGAGGGGATCACATCATGTAGTCTAATGGAGGGGATCACATCATGTAGTCTAATGGAGGGGATCACATCATGTAGTCCCATGGAGGGGATCACATCATGTAGTCCCATGGAGGGGATCACATCATGTAGTCTAATGGAGGGGATCACATCATGTAGTCTAATGGAGGGAATCACATCATATAGTCTAATGGAGGGGATCACATCATGTAGTCCCATGGAGGGGATCACATCATGTAGTCCCATGGAGGGGATCACATCATGTAGTCCCATGGAGGGGATCACATCATGTAGTCCCATGGAGGGAATCACATCATGTAGTCCCATGGAGGGAATCACATCATGTAGTCCCATGGGGGGATCACATCACATAGTCCCATGGCGGGATCACATCACGTAGCCCCATGGAGGGAATCACATCATGTAGTCTAATGGAGGGGATCACATCATGTAGTCTAATAGAGGGGATCACATCATGTAGTCTAATGGAGGGGATCACATCATGTAGTCCCATGGAGGGGATCACATCATGTAGTCTAATGGAGGGGATCACATCATGTAGTCCCATGGAGGGGATCACATCATGTAGTCCCATGGAGGGGATCACATCATGTAGTCCCATGGAGGGGATCACATCATGTAGTCCCATGGAGGGGATCACATCATGTAGTCTAATGGAGGGAATCACATCATGTAGTCTAATGGAGGGGATCACATCATTTAGTCTAATGGAGGGGATCACATCATGTAGTCTAATGGAGAGAATCACATCATGTGGTCTAATGGAGGGAATCACATCATGTTGTCTAATGGAGGGGATCACATCATGTAGTCCCATGGAGGGGATCACATCATATAGTCTAATGGAGGGGATCACATCATGTAGTCCCATGGAGGGAATCACATCATGTAGTCCCATGGGGGGATCACATCACATAGTCCCATGGAGGGGATCACATCATGTAGTCTAATGGAGGGGATCACATCATGTAGTCCCATGGAGGGGATCACATCATGTAGTCTAATGGAGGGGATCACATCATGTAGTCCCATGGAGGGGATCACATCATGTAGTCTAATGGGGGATCACATCATGTAGTCCCATGGAGGGAATCACTAGTCCTGCACTCAAAGAAATATAAAATACTTTTTAATCAGACATTTTCAAGTCAGATGACAAAACTGTAACTGCAAAAAATGGTGAATCACCGTCACAGCCTCTAATAAACAGTTACTGATCAGAATGTTTTCTTGCTGACATCACAACACAGGCTGTCATTGGAAAATATATACAATGAAAAGGAAACCAGTAAATGTGGGATCACATGACTGCAGGCTGGAAATAGAGTGTCTTCACAGACCTTCTGGAAGTCAAGGACCATATCACCTCCACCCTACCTGACA
This sequence comes from Oncorhynchus kisutch, assembly GCF_002021735.2. Taxonomy (NCBI): domain Eukaryota; kingdom Metazoa; phylum Chordata; class Actinopteri; order Salmoniformes; family Salmonidae; genus Oncorhynchus; species Oncorhynchus kisutch. The sequence goes on from NW_022264387.1 coordinate 713,431, forward strand.
CCCTAGACCCACTCCAATTTGCTTACCGCCCAAATAGGTCCACAGACGATGCAATCTCAACCACACTGCACACTGCCCTAACCCATCTGGACAAGAGGAATACCTATGTGAGAATGCTGTTCATCGACTACAGCTTGGCATTCAACACCATAGTACCCTCCAAGCTCGTCATCAAGCTCGAGACCCTGGGTCTCGACCCCGCCCTGTGCAACTGGGTACTGGACTTCCTGACGGGCCGCCCCCAGGTGGTGAGGGTAGGCAACAACATCTCCACCCCACTGATCCTCAACACTGGGGCCCCACAAGGGTGCGTTCTGAGCCCTCTCCTGTACTCCCTGTTCACCCACGACTGCGTAGCCACGCACGCCTCCAACTCAATCATCAAGTTTGCGGACAACACAACAGTGGTAGGCTTGATTACCAACAACGACGAGACGGCCTACAGGGAGGAGGTGAGGGCCCTCGGAGTGTGGTGTCAGGAAAATAACCTCACACTCAACGTCAACAAAACTAAGGAGATGATTGTGGACTTCAGGAAACAGCAGAGGGAACACCCCCCTATCCACATCGATGGAACAGTAGTGGAGAGGGTAGCAAGTTTTAAGTTCCTCTGCATACACATCACAGACAAACGGAATTGGTCCACTCACACAGACAGCATCGTGAAGAAGGCGCAGCAGCGCCTCTTCAACCTCAGGAGGCTGAAGAAATTCGGCTTGTCACCAAAAGCACACAAACTTCTACAGATGCACAATCGAGAGCATCCTGGCGGGCTGTATCACCGCCTGGTACGGCAACTGCTCCGCCCACAACCGTAAGGCTCTCCAGAGGGTAGTGAGGTCTGCACAACGCATCACCGGGGCAAACTACCTGCCCTCCAGGACACCTACACCACCCGATGTTACAGGAAGGCCATAAAGATCATCAAGGACATCAACCACCCGAGCCACTGCCTGTTCACCCCGCTATCATCCAGAAGGCGAGGTCAGTACAGGTGCATCAAAGCTGGGACCGAGAGACTGAAAAACAGCTTCTATCTCAAGGCCATCAGACTGTTAAACAGCCACCACTAACATTGAGTGGCTGCTGCCAACACACTGACACTGACACTGACTCAACTCCAGCCACTTTAATAATGGGAATTGATGGGAAATGATGTAAATATATCACTAGCCACTTTAAACAATGCTACCTTATATAATGTTTACATACCCTACATTATTCATACGTATATACTGTACTCTATATCATCGACTGCATCCTTATGTGATACATGTATCACTAGCCACTTTAACTATGCCACTTTATTTATTTATTTATTTATTTACCTTTATTTAACCAGGTAGGCAAGTTGAGAACAAGTTCTCATTTACAATTGCGACCTGGCCAAGATAAAGCAAAGCAGTTCGACAGATAAAACGACACAGAGTTACACATGAAGTAAAAACAAACATACAGTCAATAATGCAGTATAAACAAGTCTATATACAATGTGAGCAAATGAGGTGAGAAGGGAGGTAAAGGCAAAAAAGGCCATGATGGCAAAGTAAATACAATATAGCAAGTAAAATACTGGAATGGTAGTTTTGCAATGGAAGAATGTGCAAAGTAGAAATAAAAATAATGGGGTGCAAAGGAGCAAAATAAATAAATAAATTAAAATTAAATACAGTTGGGAAAGAGGTAGTTGTTTGGGCTAAATTATAGGTGGGCTATGTACAGGTGCAGTAATCTGTGAGCTGCTCTGACAGTTGGTGCTTAAAGCTAGTGAGGGAGATAAGTGTTTCCAGTTTCAGAGATTTTTGTAGTTCGTTCCAGTCATTGGCAGCAGAGAACTGGAAGGAGAGGCGGCCAAAGAAAGAATTGGTTTTGGGGGTGACTAGAGAGATATACCTGCTGGAGCGTGTGCTACAGGTGGGAGATGCTATGGTGACCAGCGAGCTGAGATAAGGGGGGACTTTACCTAGCAGGGTCTTGTAGATGACATGGAGCCAGTGGGTTTGGCGACGAGTATGAAGCGAGGGCCAGCCAACGAGAGCGTACAGGTCGCAATGGTGGGTAGTATATGGGGCTTTGGTGATAAAACGGATTGCACTGTGATAGACTGCATCCAATTTGTTGAGTAGGGTATTGGAGGCTATTTTGGTCAGTTTTACAAGGGTATGTTTGGCAGCATGAGTGAAGGATGCTTTGTTGCGAAATAGGAAGCCAATTCTAGATTTAACTTTGGATTGGAGATGTTTGATATGGGTCTGGAAGGAGAGTTTACAGTCTAACCAGACACCTAAGTATTTGTAGTTGTCCACGTATTCTAAGTCAGAGCCGTCCATAGTAGTGATGTTGGACAGGCGGGTAGGTGCAGGTAGCGATCGGTTGAAGAGCATGCATTTAGTTTTACTTGTATTTAAGAGCAATTGGAGGCCACGGAAGGAGAGTTGTATGGCATTGAAGCTTGCCTGGAGGGTTGTTAACACAGTGTCCAAAGAAGGGCCGGAAGTATACAGAATGGTGTCGTCTGCGTAGAGGTGGATCAGGGACTCACCAGCAGCAAGAGCGACCTCATTGATGTATACAGAGAAGAGAGTCGGTCCAAGAATTGAACCCTGTGGCACCCCCATAGAGACTGCCAGAGGTCCGGACAGCAGACCCTCCGATTTGACACACTGAACTCTATCAGAGAAGTAGTTGGTGAACCAGGCGAGGCAATCATTTGAGAAACCAAGGCTGTCGAGTCTGCCGATGAGGATATGGTGATTGACAGAGTCGAAAGCCTTGGCCAGATCAATGAATACGGCTGCACAGTAATGTTTCTTATCGATGGCGGTTAAGATATCGTTTAGGACCTTGAGCGTGGCTGAGGTGCACCCATGACCAGCTCTGAAACCGGATTGCATAGCAGAGAAGGTATGGTGAGATTCGAAATGGTCGGTAATCTGTTTGTTGACTTGGCTTTCGAAGACCTTAGAAAGGCACGGTAGGATAGATATAGGTCTGTAGCAGTTTGGGTCAAGAGTGTCCCCCCCTTTGAAGAGGGGGATGACCGCAGCTGCTTTCCAATCTTTGGGAATCTCAGACGACACGAAAGAGAGGTTGAACAGGCTAGTAATAGGGGTGGCAACAATTTCGGCAGATAATTTTAGAAAGAAAGGGTCCAGATTGTCTAGCCCGGCTGATTTGTAGGGGTCCAGATTTTGCAGCTCTTTCAGAACATCAGCTGAATGGATTTGGGAGAAGGAGAAATGGGGAAGGCTTGGGCGAGTTGCTGTTGGGGGTGCAGTGCTGTTGTCCGGGGTAGGAGTAGCCAGGTGGAAAGCATGGCCAGCCGTAGAAAAATGCTTATTGAAATTCTCAATTATGGTGGATTTATCAGTGGTGACAGTGTTTCCTATCTTCAGTGCAGTGGGCAGCTGGGAGGAGGTGTTCTTATTCTCCATGGACTTTACAGTGTCCCAGAACTTTTTTGAGTTAGTGTTGCAGGAAGCAAATTTCTGCTTGAAAAAGCTAGCCTTGGCTTTTCTAACTGCCTGTGTATAATGATTTCTAGCTTCCCTGAACAGCTGCATATCACGGGGGCTGTTCGATGCTAATGCAGAACGCCATAGGATGTTTTTGTGTTGGTTAAGGGCAGTCAGGTCTGGGGAGAACCAAGGGCTATATCTGTTCCTGGTTCTAAATTTCTTAAATGGGGCATGTTTATTTAAGATGGTTAGGAAGGCATTTTTAAAAAATATCCAGGCATCCTCTACTGACGGGATGAGATCAATATCCTTCCAGGATACCCCGGCCAGGTCGATTAGAAAGGCCTGCTCGCAGAAGTGTTTCAGGGAGCGTTTTACAGTGATGAGTGGAGGTCGTTTGACCGCTGACCCATTACGGATGCAGGCAATGAGGCAGTGATCGCTGAGATCTTGGTTGAAGACAGCAGAGGTGTATTTAGAGGGGAAGTTGGTTAGGATGATATCTATGAGGGTGCCCGTGTTTAAGGTTTTGGGGAGGTACCTGGTAGGTTCATTGATTATTTGTGTGAGATTGAGGGCATCAAGTTTAGATTGTAGGATGGCTGGGGTGTTAAGCATGTTCCAGTTTAGGTCGCCTAGCAGCACGAACTCTGAAGATAGATGGGGGGCAATCAGTTCACATATGGTGTCCAGAGCACAGCTGGGGGCAGAGGGTGGTCTATAGCAGGCGGCAACGGTGAGAGACTTGTTTTTAGAGAGGTGGATTTTTAAAAGTAGAAGTTCAAATTGTTTGGGTACAGACCTGGATAGTAGGACAGAACTCTGCAGGCTATCTTTGCAGTAGATTGCAACACCGCCCCCTTTGGCAGTTCTATCTTGTCTGAAAATGTTGTAGTCTGGAATTAAAATGTCTGAGTTTTTGGTGGTCTTCCTAAGCCAGGATTCAGACACAGCTAGAACATCCGGGTTGGCAGAGTGTGCTAAAGCAGTGAATAGAACAAACTTAGGGAGGAGGCTTCTAATGTTAACATGCATGAAACCAAGGCTATTACGGTTACAGAAGTCGTCAAAAGAGAGCGCCTGGGGAATAGGAGTGGAGCTAGGCACTGCAGGGCCTGGATTCACCTCTACATCGCCAGAGGAACATAGGAGGAGTAGAATAAGGGTACGGCTAAAAGCTATGAGAATTGGTCGTCTAGAACGTCTGGAACATAGAGTAAAAGGAGGTTTCTGGGGGCGATAAAATAGCATCAAGGTATAATGTACAGACAAATGTATGGTAGGATGTGAATACAGTGGAGGTAAACCTAGGTATTGAGTGATGAAGAGAGAGATATTGTCTCTAGAAACATCGTTGAAACCAGGAGATGTCATTGCATGTGTGGGTGGTGGAACTAATAGGTTGGATAAGGTATAGTGAGCAGGACTAGAGGCTCTACAGTGAAATAAGCCAATAAACACTAACCAGAACAGAAATGGACAAGACATATTGACATTAAGGAGAGGCATGCTTAGTCGAGTGATCAAAAGGGTCCGGTGAGTGGAGAGGTTGGTTGGTGATTTAGACAGCTAGCCAGGGCATCGGTAGCAAGCTAGCATAGGATGGAGGTCTGTTGTTAGCCACCTCCTGCGCTCCGTCAGTAGATTAGTGGGGTTCCGTGTGGTAGAGGGGATCAATCCAAATCACACAACAACAAAAATAAAAACAATAGATATAGTTATAGAGGCCCAAGAAGAAAACATAATAATAATAATAATAAAAAATAAAAAATAAAAATTGTCCGATTGTCTATTCAGATAGCAGCCGGTAAGACAGCTAACGGTTAGCAGGCCGCAGATGGGCGTTCAGGTAACGTCTCGACGGAGGAGCCAGCCGAATAACTCCTTCGGGTAGATACTTTGTTTACATACTCATCTCATATGTATATACTGTACTCGATACCATCTACTGTATCTTGCCTATGCTGCTCTGTACCATCACTCATTCATATATCCTTATGTACATATTCTTTATCCCCTTACACTGTGTATAAGACAGTAGTTTTGGAATTCTTAGTTAGATTACTTGTTGGTTATTACTGCATTGTCGGAACTAGAAGCACAAGCATTTCGCTACACTCGCATTAACATCTGCTAACCATGTGTATGTGACAAATAAAATTTGATTTTGATTTGATTTGATTTGATTTGGTGACCTGGGACAACTGGTGGAAACCACATGTTCAGACACAGCAGCAATGATCCAACCCTGAGATCGGATTGAGAGAAAACCACTCAGCATTGAGTAGAGAGGTATTTATATATATATATATATATATATAGAGGTATTTAACACGTTATGGGCTTATCATTGAAAGACTGTCCCCTTCCAGCAGCTAGGGGGTCTTATCATTGAAAGACTGTCCCCTTCCAGCAGCTAGGGGGTCTTATCATTGAAAGACTGTCCCCTTCCAGCAGCTAGGGGGTCTTATCATTGAAAGACTGTCCCCTTCCAGCAGCTAGGGGGTCTTATCATTGAAAGACTGTCCCCTTCCAGCAGCTAGGGGGTCTTATCATTGAAAGACTGTCCCCTTCCAGCAGCTAGGGGGTCTTATCATTGAAAGACTGTCCCCTTCCAGCAGCTAGGGGGTCTTATCATTGAAAGACTGTCCCCTTCCAGCAGCTAGGGGGTCTTATCATTGAAAGACTGTCCCCTTCCAGCAGCTAGGGGGTCTTATCATTGAAAGACTGTCCCCTTCCAGCAGCTAGGGGATCTTATCATTGAAAGACTGTCCCCTTCCAGCAGCTAGGGGGTCTTATCATTGAAAGACTGTCCCCTTCCAGCAGCTAGGGGGTCTTATCATTGAAAGACTGTCCCCTTCCAGCAGCTAGGGGGTCTTATCATTGAAAGACTGTCCCCTTACAGCAGCTAGGGGGTCTTATCATTGAAAGACTGTCCCCTTCCAGCAGCTAGGGGGTCTTATCATTGAAAGACTGTCCCCTTCCAGCAGCTAGGGGGTCTTATCATTGAAAGACTGTCCCCTTCCAGCAGCTAGGGGGTCTTATCATTGAAAGACTGTCCCCTTCCAGCAGCTAGGGGGTCTTATCATTGAAAGACTGTCCCCTTCCAGCAGCTAGGGAGTCTTATCATTGAAAGACTGTATACACACCTTTTGTGCTGATGGTGGACATCTTGGATGGCTCATCTTGACTGCACTGGACGAACATATTACACAGAACGTAGTTTCACTTAATACTGAGTACCTTCAGCTTGACAAATTGACACAAATAATATACTGAACACAGTACCGGTTTCTCAGCTCACAATAACGTTGGATACCAGCCGCCACCGATAAACCGACAGAAGAAGGTGCTGGAGTGACAACGGTAGCTAGCTAGCCGTACACCGGTATACAGTGTCCTTTGTCCACGCCTGTTGGGCATTGTTTTCCCACAGTTCTGTTAATGAAGGCAAGAAGCAAGTAGGCGGGATCGAAGGATGAGGGGTTCCTGTCCCCATACACCATGTGGGGTTCCTGTCCCCATACACCATGTGAGGTTCCTGTCCCCATACACCATGTGGGGTTCCTGTCCCCATACACCATGTGGGGTTCCTGTCCCCATACACCATGTGGGGTTCCTGTCCCCATACACCATGTGGGGTTCCTGTCCCCATACACCATGTGGGGTTCCTGTCCCCATACACCATGTGGGGTTCCTGTCCCCATACACCATGTGGGGTTCCTGTCCCCATACACCATGGGTGTATGTGCCCATACACCATGTGGGGTTCCTGTCCCCATACACCATGTGGGGTTCCTGTCCCCATACACCATGTGGGGTTCCTGTCCCCATACACCATGTGGGGTTCCTGTACCCATACACCATGTGGGGTTCCTGTCCCCATACACCATGTGGGGTTCCTGTCCCCATACACCATGTGGGGTTCCTGTCACCATACACCATGTGGGGTTCCTGTCCCCATACACCATGTGGGGTTCCTGTCCCCATACACAATGGGGTCATTGGTATGCAGGAACCAATGGGGTCATTGGTATGCAGGAACCAATGGGGTCATTGGTATGCAGGAACCAATGGGGTCATTGGTATGCAGGAACCAATGGGTTCATTGGTATGCAGGAACCAATGGGGTCATTGGTATGTAATAATTAACCTGAGGTAATTGACATTAGCTAGCTACAACATGTAATAATTAACCAGAGGTAATTGACATTAGCTAGCTACAACATGTAATCATTGACCAGAGGTAATTGACATTAGCTAGCTGAAATTAGCCAGCTAGCTAGCAAAACATCCCTTGACATTCTTCTCCCTAAAGAATACAGAACAGGGACTACCACTTTGCAGGAGTTTGCTGTGTAAATTTCGAGAAACTGTTTTCCAGCAAGTGTTGTTGTATAGCTACCAGTCTGTCCTGGAATGGGTTGTTGATGTGGGTGGTAGTAGCTATTCAGAGACACTAGAATGCAGTGTTGATGTGGGTGGTTGTAGTCATGCAGAAGCTATTGATAATAAGAGGACGCCAGCATATTGAAGTTCCTCCTTTTCGCCTTCAGGTTCTTCCAAGAACCATTTAGGATAAGAAAGGTTAAAATAGGAACCCATTGATTAGTAAAGGTGAAATATGAACCCATTGATTAGTAAAGGTTAAAATAGGAGGAACCCATTGATTAGTAAATGTTAGAATAGGAGGAACCCATTGATTAGTAAAGGTTAAAATATGACATCATTGATTAGGAAAGGTTAAAATATGAACCCATTGATTAGTAAAGGTTTAAATATGAACCCATTGATTAGGAAAGGTTAAAATATGACATCATTGATTAGGACAGGTTAAAAATGTGACATCATTGATTAGGAAAGGTTCAAATATGAACCCAATGATTAGTAAAGGTTAAAATATGAACCCATTGATTAGTAAAGGTTAAAATATGAACCCATTGATTAGTAAAGGTTAAAATAGGAACCCATTGATTAGTAAAGGTTAAAATAGGAACCCATTGATTAGGAAAGGTTAAAATATGAACCCATTGATTAGTAAAGGTTAAAATATGAACCCATTGATTAGTAAAGGTTCAAATATGAACCCATTGATTAGTAAAGGTTCCCAGAGGAACTCTAAAGATGAAAAGGTTTGTGTAGGAATCTTTTTTACATTTCAACTTTCCTAATTAAACCCCTAATTATTATTATTATTATTATTTTATTGAACCTTTATTTAACTAGCCACGTCAGTTAAGAACAAGTTCTTATTAACAATGAAGGCCTACCCCGGGTCAAACCTGGACGACCCCGGGCCAAACCTGGACGACGCTGGGCCAATTGTGCGCCGCCCTATGGGACTCCCAATCACGGTCGTATGAGATACAGCCTGGATTCTTAGTGTGTTTCTTCTGAAAGAGGCTAGATTTTCTTAATGCCATGTTTCTTTATACCTGTCTAAAATAAATAATATAGTTATTGTGATGGTGTAGAATATATTACATGGAGTTATTGTGATGGTGTTAGAATATATTACATGGAGTTATTGTGATGGTGTAGAATATATTACATGGAGTTATTGGGATGGTGTTAGAATATATTACATGGAGTTATTGTGATGGTGTTAGAATATATTACATGGAGTTATTGTGATGGTGTAGAATATATTACATGGGGTTATTGTGATGGTGTAGAATATATTACATGGAGTTATTGTGATGGTGTAGAATATATTACATGGAGTTATTGTGATGGTGTAGAATATATTACATGGAGTTATTGTGATGGTGTAGAATATATTACATGGGGTTATTAGACTTTTTAAAGTGTAGATGTTCCAAAGGTCTGTATCAGTGGCTTGTAGTCTTTCCGTGGAATCCAGGACATGCTAAATGAATTGATGTTAATTAAGGGTCAATTACCATGAGACTGTCAGTCTGCATGACACTCACCGGCTGACAAAATGTCATGACCGACACAGCTCTAGGTGACATCAATAAGGGATCACAGCTTTCACCTGGATTCACCTGGTCAGTCTGTCATGGAAAAAACAGGTATTTCTAATGTTTTGTACACAGTGTATATCATGTGTATATAATAAACAAACTTGAACTGAGAAGGGAAGGGGGAGGGGAGGGGAGGGGGAGGGCAGCCAGGAAGGGAGGGAAGGGGGAGGGGAGGGGGAGGGCAGCCAGGAAGGGAGGGAAGGGGGAGGGGAGGGGGAGGGCAGCCAGGAAGGGAGGGAAGGGGGAGGGGAGGGGAGGGGAGGGGAGGGGAGGGGGAGGGCAGCCAGGAAGGGAGGGAAGGGGGAGGGGAGGGGAGGGGGAGGGCAGCCAGGAAGGGAGGGAAGGGGGAGGGAAGGGGAGGGGGAGGGCAGCCAGGAAGGGAGGGAAGGGGGAGGGGGAGGGGAGGGGGAGGGCAGCCAGGAAGGGAGGGAAGGGGGAGGGGAGGGGAGGGCAGCCAGGAAGGGAGGGAAGGGGGAGGGGAGGGGGAGGGCAGCCAGGAAGGGAGGGAAGGGAGGGGAGGGGAGGGCCGAGGGGGAGGGGGAGGGGGAGGGGGCAGCCAGGAAGGGAGGGAAGGGGGAGGGGAGGGGAGGGGGGGAGGGCAGCCAGGAAGGGAGGGAAGGGGAGGGGAGGGGAGGGGGAGGGCAGCCAGGAAGGGAGGGAAGGGGAGGGAGGGGGAGGGCAAGCAGGAAGGGAGGGAAGGGGGGAGGGGAGGGGAGGTCAGCCAGGAAGGGAGGGAAGGGGAGGGGAGGGGAGGGGGAGGGCAAGCCAGGAAGGGAGGGAAGGGGGAGGGGAGGGGGAGGGCAGCCAGGAAGGGAGGAAGGGGGAGGGAGGGGGAGGGCAGCCAGGAAGGGAGGGAAGGGGGAGGGGAGGGGAGGGGAGGGGGAGGGCAGCAGAGAAGGGAGGGTAAGGGGAGGGGAGGGGAGGGAGGGGACGGGGGGAGGGCAAGCCAGGAAGGTGAGGGAAGGGGAGGGGAGGGGAGGGGAGAGGATCGAGGGCAGCCAGGAAGGAGGGAAGGGGGGAGGAAGGGGAGGGGGAGGGCAGCCAGGAAGGTGAGGGAAGGGGAGGGGAGGGGAGGGGAGGGCAGCCAGGAAGGAGGGAAGGGGGAGGGAAGGGGGAGGGGGAGGGCAGCCAGGAAGGGAGGGAAATGGGGGGCAGACCAGAAAGGAGGGAAGGGGGAGGGCAGCCAGAAAGGGAGGGGTAGGGGGAGGGCAGCCAGGAAGGGAGGGAAGGGGGAGGGCAGCCAGAAAGGGAGGGGAGGGGGAGGGCAGCCAGGAAGGGAGGGAAGGGGGAGGGCAGCCAGAAAGGGAGGGAAGGGGGGGCAGCCAGAAAGGGAGGGAAGGGGGAGGGCAGCCAGAAAGGGAGGGAAGGGGGAGGGCAGCCAGAAAGGGAGGGAAGGGGGGGCAGCCAGAAAGGGAGGGAAGGGGGAGGGCAGCCAGAAAGGGAGGGGAAAAGATGGGCAGATTTGTGTTTAGTTTGTAGGTGAACAAAACATAAAAAATACGAAGGTACTTAAATGACCTCAAATATTATGTATCTAAAAAACTCAGATGAGTTAAGGAGGACAGATGACAACAGCAGCAGCCAGGAGGAAATGATATGGTAGATGATGATGTAGGAGACCCAGACACAGACCTAGAGCTGTGGAGGTCATGATGTAGGTGACCCAGACACAGACCTAGAGCTGTGGAGGTCATGATGTAGGTGACCCAGACACAGACCTAGAGCTGTGGAGGTCATGATGTAGGTGACCCAGACACAGACCTAGAGCTGTGGAGGTCATGATGTAGGAGACCCAGACACAGACCTAGAGCTGTGGAGGTCATGATGTAGGTGACCCAGACACAGACCTAGAGCTGTGGAGGTCATGATGTAGGTGACCCAGACACAGACCTAGAGCTGTGGAGGTCATGATGTAGGTGACCCAGACACAGACCTAGAGCTGTGGAGGTCATGATGTAGGTGACCCAGACACAGACCTAGAGCTGTGGAGGTCATGATGTAGGTGACCCAGACACAGACCTAGAGCTGTGGAGGTCATGATGTAGGTGACCCAGACACAGACCTAGAGCTGTGGAGGTCATGATGTAGGTGACCCAGACACAGACCTAGAGCTGTGGAGGTCATGATGTAGGTGACCCAGACACAGACCTAGAGCTGTGGAGGTCATGATGTAGGAGACCCAGACACAGACCTAGAGCTGTGGAGGTCATGATGTAGGTGACCCAGACACAGACCTAGAGCTGTGGAGGTCATGATGTAGGTGACCCAGACACAGACCTAGAGCTGTGGAGGTCATGATTTATTGTCAGCCGTTTATTGTCATGCAAAAGACTGTTAGTCTCAAGGTAAATGACTGTTAGTCTCACGGTAAGTTAGTTAGTTAACATTGACACTTTATCAACTGCTGTCCTCCACTGTCTACAAGCTGCTGATGAGCACATTTGGAACATCTACATTTGAATCAGTATACATGTAATATTCACCATCACAATAAATCCATTATTTATTTTAGGCAGGTCTAAGGAAATATGATATGAAGAAAATGTTTTTTAGAAGAACAGAATATGAGTCGCCTACTTATGTTATCTGGCTGTGCTCTATGTCATAGACTGTAGGCTTGTTCATTTATCAGACTAGATACTGTATGTTATCAGACTAGATACTGTATGTTATCTGGCTATATGCTCTATGTCATAGACTGTAGGCTTGTTCATTTATCAGACTAGATACTGTATGTTATCTGGCTATGCTATAGACTGTAGGCTTGTTCATTTATCAGACTAGATACTGAATGTTATCTGCACCATGCTATAGGCTGTAGGCTTGTTCATTTATCAGACTAGATACTGAATGTTATCTGCACCATGCTATAGGCTGTAGGCTTGTTCATTTATCAGACTAGATACTGAATGTTATCTGCACCATGCTATAGGCTGTAGGCTTGTTCATTTATCAGACTAGATACTGAATGTTATCTGCACCATGCTATAGGCTGTAGGCTTGTTCATTTAGCAGACTAGATACTGAATGTTATCTGCACCATGCTATAGGCTGTAGGCTTGTTCATTTATCAGACTAGATACTGAATGTTATCTGCACCATGCTATAGGCTGTAGGCTTGTTCATTTAGCAGACAAGATATGCTTATAAGTCCTGTGCCATTCTTTTATATTATATGATTTTATAGTAAGAAGAATATAATTGAATTTTGAATTAAATAACAATAATATTTGTCTCATTCCAGTGCGAGTGCACATATGAAGTGTCTATGTAGACCATAAAAGTGATCCTGTGAAACAATTATTTAGCCATTTTAGTTGAGAATGATACAAACCTTAGTAAAGCCAATTCTAAAGTATAGAGTTCCAGACAGTTGTAGAATGTATTCCAAGACACATTGTAAGTGCTGTTAAGAGAGAGGGAGGGAGAGAGAACAGGCAGAACCTGATATGTAAATGAGCAGAGCAAATGAAAGTAACTTTAGACGACCTGATGATCATTCAGACTCTGTTTCTATTGAGAGATAAAAGGTAAGACGACGATTGTTATGTTTATTCATATAATTGATGATGTTGTTATGTGTTCATATAGTTGATGATATTGTTATGTGTATTCATGTAGTTGATGATATTGTTATGTGTTCATATAGTTGATGATATTGTTATGTGTGTTCATGTAGTTGATGATATTGTAATGTGTATTCATATAGTTGATGATATTGTTATGTGTACTGTGACCAAGTTCCTTGAAGTTGCTCTAAAGCGGAAAGGTGGAATAAACGAGTCAGGAACAGGTTTTCTTAATGGAACAAAGGTCTGTATTGAGGTATTTCTTTCTTCTTAATCACTTCAACACAACCAAGGATTATCTCCCAAGGAAAACACACATCTTCTTCTTCACAAGAACAAGGTACATAAGGAGAGTATCTTTAAACTGTGACACAAATCACAGGTGTGTCACTGCCTTAACGATCCGTCCGTGGAGAGGTCCCTTCGGGGGGTGGTCCGGATCCGTGGGGGCCATTCCCCAGAGGTAGTTTGGTCCCTTCAGGTGGTGGTCCGGATCTGTGGTGGCCATTCCCCAGAGGTAGTTTGGTCCCTTCGGGTGGTGGTCCGGATCCGTGGTGGCCATTCCCCAGAGGTAGTTTAGTCCCTTCAGGTGGTGGTCCGGATCCGTGGTGGCCATTCCCCAGAGGTAGTTTGGTCCCTTCAGGTGGTGGTCCGGATCTGTGGTGGCCATTCCCCAGAGGTAGTTTGGTCCCTTCGGGTGGTGGTCCGGATCCGTGGTGGCCATTCTCCAGAGGTAGTTTGGTCCCTTCGGGTGGTGGTCCGGATCCGTGGTGGCCATTCCCCAGAGGTAGTTTGGTCCCTTCGGGTGGTAGTCCGGATCCGTGGTGGCCATTCCCCAGAGGTAGTTTGGTCCCTTCGGTTGGTGGTCCAGATCCGTGGTGGCCATTCCCCAGAGGTAGTTTGGTCCCTTCGGATGGTGGTCCGGATCCGTGGTGGCCATTCCCCAGAGGTAGTTTGGTCCCTTCGGGTGGTGGTCCGGATCCGTGGTGGCCATTCCCCAGAGGTAGTTTGTTCCCTTCGGGTGGTGTTCCGGATCCGTGGTGGCCATTCCCCAGAGGTAGTTTGGTCCCTTCGGGTGGTGGTCCGGATCCGTGGTGGCCATTCCCCGGAGGTAGTTTGTTCCCTTCGGGTGGTGTTCCGGATCCGTGGTGGCCATTCCCCAGAGGTAGTTTGTTCCTTTCGGGGGATGGTCCGGATCCGTGGTGGCCATTCCCCAGAGGTAGTTTGGTCCCTTCGGGTGGTGGTCCGGATCGTTGTGGCCATTCCCCAGAGGTAGTTTGGTCCCTTCGGGTGGTGGTCCGGATCCGTGGTGGCCATTCCCCAGAGGTAGTTTGGTCCCTTCGGGTGGTCGTCCGGATCCGTGGTGGCCATTCCCCAGAGGTAGTTTGGTCCCTTCGGGTGGTGGTCCGGATCCGTGGTGGCCATTCCCCAGAGGTAGTTTGGTCCCTTCGGGTGGTGGTCCGGATCCGTGGTGGCCATTCCCCAGAGGTAGTTTGTTCCCTTCGGGTGGTGGTCCGGATCCGTGGTGGCCATTCCCCAGAGGTAGTTTGGTCCCTTCGGGTGGTAGTCCGGATCCGTGGTGGCCATTCCCCAGAGGTAGTTTGGTCCCTTCGGTTGGTGGTCCAGATCCGTGGTGGCCATTCCCCAGAGGTAGTTTGGTCCCTTCGGATGGTGGTCCGGATCCGTGGTGGCCATTCCCCAGAGGTAGTTTGGTCCCTTCGGGTGGTGGTCCGGATCCGTGGTGGCCATTCCCCAGAGGTAGTTTGTTCCCTTTGGGTGGTGTTCCGGATCCGTGGTGGCCATTCCCCAGAGGTAGTTTGTTCCTTTCGGGGGGTGGTCCGGATCCGTGGTGGCCATTCCCCAGAGGTAGTTTGGTCCCTTCGGGTGGTGGTCCGGATCGTTGTGGCCATTCCCCAGAGGTAGTTTGGTCCCTTCGGGTGGTGGTCCGGATCCGTGGTGGCCATTAAACAGAGGTAGTTTGTTCCCTTCGGGTGGTGTTCCGGATCCGTGGTGGCCATTCCCCAGAGGTAGTTTGTTCCTTTCGGGGGGTGGTCCGGATCCGTGGTGGCCATTCCCCAGAGGTAGTTTGGTCCCTTCGGGTGGTGGTCCGGATCGTTGTGGCCATTCCCCAGAGGTAGTTTGGTCCCTTCGGGTGGTGGTCCGGATCCGTGGTGGCCATTCCCCAGAGGTAGTTTGGTCCCTTCGGGTGGTGGTCCGGATCCGTGGTGGCCATTCCCCAGAGGTAGTTTGGTCCCTTCGGGTGGTGGTCCGGATCCGTGGTGGCCATTCCCCAGAGGTAGTTTGGTCCCTTCGGGTGGTGGTCCGGATCCGTGGTGGCCATTCCCCAGAGGTAGTTTGTTCCCTTCGGGTGGTGGTCCGGATCCGTGGTGGCCATTCCCCAGAGGTAGTTTGGTCCCTTCGGGTGGTAGTCCGGATCCGTGGTGGCCATTCCCCAGAGGTAGTTTGGTCCCTTCGGTTGGTGGTCCAGATCCGTGGTGGCCATTCCCCAGAGGTAGTTTGGTCCCTTCGGATGGTGGTCCGGATCCGTGGTGGCCATTCCCCAGAGGTAGTTTGGTCCCTTCGGGTGGTGGTCCGGATCCGTGGTGGCCATTCCCCAGAGGTAGTTTGTTCCCTTTGGGTGGTGTTCCGGATCCGTGGTGGCCATTCCCCAGAGGTAGTTTGTTCCTTTCGGGGGGTGGTCCGGATCCGTGGTGGCCATTCCCCAGAGGTAGTTTGGTCCCTTCGGGTGGTGGTCCGGATCGTTGTGGCCATTCCCCAGAGGTAGTTTGGTCCCTTCGGGTGGTGGTCCGGATCTGTGGTGGCCATTCCCGAGAGGTAGTTTGGTCCCTTCGGGTGGTGGTCCGGATCCGTGGTGGCCATTCCCCAGAGGTAGTTTGGTCCCTTCGGGTGGTGGTCCGGATCCGTGGTGGCCATTCCCCAGAGGTAGTTTGGTCCCTTCGGGTGGTGGTCCGGATCCGTGGTGGCCATTCCCCAGAGGTAGTTTGTTCCCTTCGGGTGGTGGTCCAGATCCGTGGTGGCCATTCCCCAGAGGTAGTTTGGTCCCTTCGGGTGGTGGTCCGGATCCGTGGTGGCCATTCCCCAGAGGTAGTTTGTTCCTTTCGGGGGGTGGTCCGGATCCGTGGTGGCCATTCCCCAGAGGTAGTTTGGTCCCTTCGGGTGGTGGTCCGGATCCGTGGTGGCCATTCCCCAGAGGTAGTTTGGTCCCTTCGGGTGGTGGTCCGGATCCGTGGTGGCCATTCCCCAGAGGTAGTTTGGTCCCTTCGGGTGGTGGTCCAGATCCGTGGTGGCCATTCCCCAGAGGTAGTTTGTTCCCTTCGGATAGTGGTCCGGATCCGTGGTGGCCATTCCCCAGAGGTAGTTTGGTCCCTTCGGGTGGTGGTCCGGATCCGTGGTGGCCATTCCCCAGAGGTAGTTTGTTCCCTTCGGGTGGTGGTCCGGATCCGTGGTGGCCATTCCCCAGAGGTAGTTTGTTCCCTTTGGGTGGTTGTCCGGATCCGTGGTGGCCATTCCCCAGAGGTAGTTTGTTCCCTTCGGGTGGTGGTCCGGATCCGTGGTGGCCATTCCCCAGAGGTAGTTTGGTCTCTTCGTGTGGTGGTCCGGATCCGTGGTGGCCATTCCCCAGAGGTAGTTTGGTCCCTTCGGGTAGTGGTCCGGATCCGTGGTGGCCATTCTTCCTGTCGAAAGGTATGTCCTCTCCTTTGGAGAAGCAAACACTATTTTTTTATCTCCCCTCTGCCAGTTCCCTCCTCTCTTTTGTAAGGGAAAGAGAATAGCTCATTAGTACCGTCAGCTGTGCTTAACTGCCTCTGATCTCCTTGAATCACATGCCGGTCTGGGCTACTGTCCGTGGGAGCAGCCTGCCCTCTGGTGGTCCTTCCACAGTAATCATATAGTTGACGATATGGTTATGTGTATTCATATAGTTGATGATATGGTTATGTGTATTCATATAGTTGATGATATTGTAATGTGTGTTCATATAGTTGATGATATTGTTATGTGTGTTCATATAGTTGATGATATTGTTATGTGTATTCATATAGTTGATGATATTGTTAAGTGTATAAATATAGTTGATGATATGGTTATGTGTATTCATATAGTTGATGATATTGTTGTGTGTATGAAAGACTTCAGGAGAAATAGTTGGAAGGACCCTGTGGAGAGGCCAGTACCAGGTTCATCTGACCACCCCCACTGTGGTAAAGGTTGCTGAGAGAGATACCTGGACACATCTGTCGCACTGCAGTTCCTGATCCAGAAGAAGATGGGGTCTCACCAGGTCTGGTGGTGCAGTGTGGCCCTCCTCTGCATTAGCACAGGAGTGCTAATAAGAACAGTAGGTTGTCCTACAGAGGGTGGGATAAGTCCCGAGCCAAAGGGGCCAATGCAGGCCCAGAGTAGTGGCCCAGAAGTAAATGGTAATAACAGGAGAAGTCCTAAGCCAAAAGGACCAATGCAGGCCTGTAGTAGTGGCCCAGAAGGAGATGGTAATGACAGAAGGAGTCCTGAGCCAAAGGGACCAATGCAGGCCTGTAGTAGTGGCCCAGAAGTAGATGGTAATGACAGATGGAGTCCTGAGCCAAAAGGACCAATGCAGGCCTGTAGTAGTGGCCCAGACGTAGATGGTCATGACAGATGGAGTCCTGAGCCAAAGGAACCAACACAGGCTTGTAGTAGTGGCCCAGAAGTAGATGGTAATGACAGATGGAGTCCTGAGCCAAAAGGACCAATGCAGGCCTATAGTAGTGGCTCAGACGTAGATGGTAATGACAGAATGAGTCCTGAGCATAAAGGACTAACACAGGCCTCTAATAGTGGCCCAGAAGTAAATGGTAATAACAGGAGAAGTCCTAAGCCAAAAGGACCAATGCAGGCCTGTAGTAGTGGCCCAGAAGGAGATGGTAATGACAGAAGGAGTCCTGAGCCAAAGGGACCAATGCAGGCCTGTAGTAGTGGCCCAGAAGTAGATGGTAATGACAGATGGAGTCCTGAGCCAAAAGGACCAATGCAGGCCTATAGTAGTGGCCCAGACGTAGATGGTAATGACAGAATGAGTCCTGAGCATAAAGGACTAACACAGGCCTCTAATAGTGGCCCAGAATTAGATGGTAATGACAGATGGAGTCCTGAGCCAAAGGGACCAATGCAGGCCTGTAGTAGTGGCCCAGAAGTAGATGGTAATGACAGAAGGAGTCCTGAGCCAAAAGGACCAATGCAGGCCTGTAGTAGTGGCCCAGAAGTAGATGGTAATGACAGATGGAGTCCTGCGCATAAAGGACTAACACAGGCCTGTAGTAGTGGCCCAGAAGTAGATGGTAATGACAGAATGAGTCCTGAGCATAAAGGACTAACACAGGCCTCTAGTAGTGGCCCAGAAGTAGATGGTAATGACAGAAGGAGTCCTGAGCATAAAGGACTAACACAGGCCTCTAATAGTGGCCCAGAAGTAGATGGTAATGACAGAAGGAGTCCTGAGCCAAAGGGACCAAGAAGTAATGGCCCAGAAGTAGATGATCATCGTAGAAGGACAGCCCTCCTGCAACCTCACAAACATGAGGACAATTTGTTCTTATCTAGAGCAGAAATGGTTGCCAACCTGCCCTCCAAAGAAAAGGACTGTTGGGTGTGTGGGATGGGTCCTGTTAAGGTAGGGGCAGGTTTGCCCCTTATGGGAGTCCCAATAGGAGTGAACTTTACTATAGCATTGGCAGGAAAAATACCTTTTTATACTATGACCAACAATGTTAAGGTATATAATCAACCCAATGTATCCTATTACTTGAGGCCTGGTAATGTCTCAATGCCGCCCATTTCAGTGACTGGGGTGATGACTGCCCCTTGGTGTATTAGAGGATATGGAGATCATGATTTGGGTGAATTGAAATGTAATTGTACTATGAATCTTAATGGATCAAATGCTTGCAATTTAACAGTAATACAGGAGAATGGTCAGGCAGATAAGGAACCTTTTAAAATGTGGGTTGACAAACACAGCACAACTCTGAGAGGAGCCCCACATGGCACCTATTGGCTGTGTGGTAAGATGGCTTACTATAGCCTGCCCTCGAACTGGGGAGGTACTTGTACTGTTGGGTTTGTGGTGACAGCTATGAGAACCGTTCCAAATAATCAGAGGGATCTGATGGCTCTGTTTAGAGACTACAAACTTCCTGGAATGAGGCGAGATAACGTCACTCACGCTGATGTCACTCACGCTCAGACACCTGCCTCCAGGTTCTTTGGTGTGTTTTTCTCTGGGTATGGAGTTGCATGTGCCCTAGACCAAATCCATGACATCTCTAGACACATAGAGAACATTGACAATGCTAGTAGAAATTCCCTGGAACAATTGAATGGGGAACTAAAAGAAATGCTAAAGTTATCTCTGCAAAACAGAGAGGCTCTTGACTATCTTCTGGCAGGTCAAGGGGGCACTTGTGCAATCATTGGGGATAAATGTTGTATTTTTGTTCTCCCAGATCACTCTTCTAATGTGACTGATCTTGCAGAATACATTGCCACTGCGGCTTAGAAAAATCCCCCCAAACCAGAGTGGATGCTTGCAACTTGGTTGGAATCCCTGTTTGGAAGTTGGGTTGCAGCGGTGGCTGGGCTGCAGCATGTGTTTTCTGCTTGGTGTGCCTGATTATTATTAACTGTCAGGCTGTATCACCGCCTGGTACGGCAACTGCTCCGCCCACAACCGTAAGGCTCTCCAGAGGGTAGTGAGGTCTGCACAACGCATCACCAGGGGCAAACTACCTGCCCTCCAGGACACCTACACCACCCGGTGTCACAGGAAGGCCATAAAGATCATCAAGGACAACAACCACCCGAGCCACTGCCTGTTCACCCCGCTATCATCCAGAAGGCGAGGTCGGTACAGGTGCATCAAAGCTGGGACCGAGAGACTGAAAAACCCTTCATTACTCATCTCATATGTATACGTATATACTGTACTCTATATCATCTACTGCATCTTTATGTAATACATGTATCACTAACCACTTTAAACTATGCCACTTTGTTTACATACCCTACATTACTCATCTCATATGTATATACTGTACTCGATACCATCTACTGCATCTTGCCTATGCCGCTCAGTACCATCACTCATTCATATATATTTATGTACATATTCTTTATCCCTTTACACTTGTGTGTATAAGGTAGTAGTTTAGGAATTGTTAGTTAGATTACTCGTCGGTTATTACTGCATTGTCGGAACTAGAAGCACAAGCATTTCGCTACACTCGCATTGACATCTGCTAACCATGTGTATGTGACAAATAAATGTGATTTTGATTTGATATTGTCCTGCCAATAACCCTGCTAATAGACAATTATATTGTTCTGCTAATAGCCCTGCTAATAGACAATTATATTGTTCTGCTAATAGCCCTGCTAATAGACAATTATATTGTTCTGCTAATAGCCCTGCTAATAGACAATTATATTGTTCTGCTAATAGACAATTATATTGTTCTGCTAATAGCCCTGCTAATAGACAATTATATTGTTCTGCTAATAGCCCTGCTAATAGACAAGTATATTGTTCTGCTAACAGCCCTGCTAATAGTCCTGCTAATAGACAAGTCTATTGTTCTGCTAATAGACAATTATATTGTTCTGCTAATAGACAATTATATTGTTCTGCTAATAGCCCTGCTAATAGACAATTATATTGTTCTGCTAATAGCCCTGCTAATAGACAATTATATTGTTCTGCTAATAGCCCTGCTAATAGACAATTATATTGTTCTGCTAATAGTCCTGCTAATAGAAAATTATATTGTTCTGCTAACAGCCCTGCTAATAGACAAGTCTATTGTTCTGCTAATAGCCCTGCTAATAGACACGTATATTGTTCTGCTAATAGCCCTGCTAATAGACCAGTCTATTGTTCTGCTAATAGCCCTGCTAATAGACAAGTCTATTGTTCTGCTAATAGACAAGTCTATTGTTCTACTAATAGCCATAATGGCACTGTACTAGTATTTTCCAGTAGAGCAACAATTTCTTTACCTTCATTAGACAACTTTGTTCCAATATTTCTGTAATTCAGTGATATTTATTCCCATAGTAATTAATGATGTATCCATAACTAAGTATACAGCTGCATTTTGAAAGAGTATTTGTATCATTATTTTATGAAGGAAAGCATAAAGATGCTGATGGAGAAATACAGTACAGCTTTATACGACATTTTGCGGTTGCATGAGGTCACCCACACGCACTTTAAACATCAGGATAATAAAGCATTTCATGTATTTTGAAGATAGAAGCTGCCTGCATTTGGTTATTAGGCTGCAGTCTGACAAGTAAACACAGCCTATAGTACATACTGTAGTAAACACAGTCTACAGTACATACTGTAGTAAACACAGCCTACAGTACATACTGTAGTAAACACAACCTACAGTACATACTGTAGTAAACACAGTCTACAGTACATACTGTAGTAAACACAGCCTACAGTACATACTGTAGTAAACACAGCCTACAGTACATACTGTAGTAAACACAGCCTACAGTACATACTGTAGTAAACACAGCCTACAGTACATACTGTAGTAAACACAGCCTACAGTACATACTGTAGTAAACACAGCCTACAGTACATACTGTAGTAAACACAGCCTACAGTACATACTGTAGTAAACACAGCCTACAGTACATACTGTAGTAAACACAGCCTACAGTACATACTGTAGTAAACACAGCCTACCGTACATACTGTAGTAAACACAGCCTATAGTACATACTGTAGTAAACACAGCCTACAGTACATACTGTAGTAAACACAGTCTACAGTACATACTGTAGTAAACACAGCCTATAGTACATACTGTAGTAAACACAGTCTACAGTACATACTGTAGTAAACACAACCTACAGTACATACTGTAGTAAACACAGCCTACAGTACATACTGTAGTAAACACAGCCTATAGTACATACTGTAGTAAACACAGTCTACAGTACATACTGTAGTAAACACAGCCTATAGTACATACTGTAGTAAACAGTCTACAGTACATACTGTAGTAAACACAACCTACAGTACATACTGTAGTAAACACAACCTACAGTACATACTGTAGTAAACACAGCCTATAGTACATACTGTAGTAAACACAGCCTACAGTACATACTGTAGTAAACACAGCCTACAGTACATACTGTAGTAAACACAGTCTACAGTACATACTGTAGTAAACACAGCCTATAGTACATACTGTAGTAAACACAGCCTACAGTACATACTGTAGTAAACACAGCCTACAGTACATACTGTAGTAAACACAGTCTATAGTACATACTGTAGTAAACACAGCCTACAGTACATACTGTAGTAAACACAGCCTACAGTACATACTGTAGTAAACACAGCCTACAGTACATACTGTAGTAAACACAGCCTATAGTACATACTGTAGTAAACACAGCCTACAGTACATACTGTAGTAAACACAGCCTACAGTACATACTGTAGTAAACACAGCCTACAGTACATACTGTAGTAAACAGTCTACAGTACATACTGTAGTAAACACAGTATACAGTACATATTGTAGTAAACACAGCCTACAGTACATATTGTAGTAAACACAGCCTACAGTACATACTGTAGTAAACACAGCCTACAGTACATACTGTAGTAAACACAGCCTACAGTACATACTGTAGTAAACACAGCATACAATACATACTGTAGTAAACACAGCCTACAGTACATACTGTAGTAAACACAGCCTACAGTACATACTGTAGTAAACACAGCCTACAGTACATACTGTAGTAAACAGTCTACAGTACATACTGTAGTAAACACAGTATACAGTACATATTGTAGTAAACACAGCCTACAGTACATATTGTAGTAAACACAGCCTACAGTACATACTGTAGTAAACACAGCCTACAGTACATACTGTAGTAAACAAAGCCTACAGTACATACTGTAGTAAACACAGCCTACAGTACATACTGTAATAAACACAGTCTACAGTACATACTGTAGTAAACACAGCCTATAGTACATACTGTAGTAAACACAGCCTACAGTACATACTGTAGTAAACACAGTCTACAGTACATAGTACATTGTAATTCTGCTACTGTTGTTACACCACCTGGTGTAATTAAAACATCATGTTGTAATTCTGCTACTGTAGTTACACCACCTGGTGTAATTAAAACATCATGTTGTAATTCTGCTACTGTAGTTACACCACCTGGTGTAATTAATACATCATGTTGTAATTCTGCTACTGTAGTTACACCACCTGGTGTAATTAAAACATCATGTTGTAATTCTGCTACTGTAGTTACACCACCTGGTGTAATTAAAACATCATGTTGTAATTCTGCTAATGCAGTTACACCACAGGTTTGGTGTTTTATTTGGAGATTGGATTGTTATTTTTACAACTATTTATAAGGAAAATGCAGACACATTTTATACGTTAAAATCATGTTGGAAAACAGTGAAAGCATCCTGTTTTGTTGTTGCCATATAAAACTCGTAATTGTCCAAGGACAATTATAGAGGGTCAAACCAACTGTGGTAAAGTGGAGGGGGATTTTATAACAGGGGTATTGATCCTACGTCACAGAGAAGAAGCAGAACAATTCATTGAGTTACTGGAGACAAGCTGGAACACATAATACTATTAAACCAGCTATAATGTTACCCTACCCTACATTACTCATCTATATGTATATACTGTTAAACCAGCTATAATGTTACCCTACCCTACATTACTCATCTCATATGTATATACTGTTAAACCAGCTATAATGTTACCCTACATTACTCATCTCATATATATATCCTGTTAAACCAGCTATAATGTTACCCTACATTACTCATCTATATGTATATCCTGTTAAACCAGCTATATTGTTACCATACTACATTACTCATATATACTGTACTACCAAGCAGCTCAGTGGAACAAAGATGACTTCATTCCCCTTACAGAAGATGTAAAGAAACGTCATTCTCATCTCAGGGGTGTGGAAGATGAGCAGCTGTGAGGGAGCATCAGTGTGGAAGCATTTGCGAACATGTAAAGCACTAAAGAAGGTTCTGGAAAAGAGAATGGCCTGTTATGTAAAAGGTCAGAGCTCTCAGAAACAGAGCATGGAACGTGAAGCAGCCAGTAAAAGGCTAGCATGAAGCAGCCAGTAAAAGGCTAGCATGAAGCAACCAGTAAAAGCCTAGCATGAAGCAGCCAGTGAAAGGCTAGCATGGAGCAGCCAGTAAAAGGCTAGCATGGAGCAGCCAGTAAAAGGCTAGCATGAAGCAGCCAGTAAAAGGCTAGCATGAAGCAGCCAGTAAAAGGCTAACATGAAGCAGCCAGTAAAAGGCTAGTGTGAAGCAGCCAGTAAAAGGCTAGTGTGAAGCAGCCAGTAAAAGGCTAATGTGAAGCAGCCAGTAAAAGGCTAACATGAAGCAGCCAGTAAAAGGCTAGCATGAAGCAGCCAGTAAAAGGCTAGCATGAAGCAGCCAGTAAAAGGCTAGCATGAAGCAGCCAGTAAAAGGCTAGCATGAAGCAGCCAGTAAAAGGCTAGCATGAAGCAGCCAGTAAAAGGCTAACATGAAGCAGCCAGTAAAAGGCTAGTGTGAAGCAGCCAGTAAAAGGCTAGTGTGAAGCAGCCAGTAAAAGGCTAACGTGAAGCAGCCAGTAAAAGGCTAACATGAAGCAGCCAGTAAAAGGCTAGCACGAAGCAGCCAGTAAAAGGCTAGCATGCGATGAAATTGAAGTTCACACAGGTGAATGGGGGAGTTGTAAAATTCTAAAAGCTTTGTGGACATGCAGGTCCTATTTCCAACATGCAGGTCCTAGTTCCAACATGCAGGTACTAGCTCCAACATGCAGGTACTAACTCCAACATGCAGGTCCTAGTTCCAACATACAGGTCCTAGTTCCAACATGCAGGTCCTAGTTCCAACATGCAGGTCCTAGCTCCAACATGCAGGTCCTAGTTCCAACATGTAGGTCCTAGCTCCAACATGCAGGTCCTAGCTCCAACATGCAGGTCCTAGTTCCAACATGCAGGTACTAGCTCCAACATGCAGGTACTAGCTCCAACATGCAGGTACCAGCTCCAACATGCAGGTACTAACTCCAACATGCAGGTACTAGCTCCAACATGCAGGTACTAACTCCAACATGCAGGTACTAGCTCCAACATGCAGGTCCTAGTTGAGCTCGGCAGCTGGATCTGCTGAGTTTCTGCATTTTGTTGTTTTGTGGTGGAAAGCTGAGTGTTTCCAGCATAACATGTCAACTCTGTTACCCACAGATAAAAAGGAGAGACATGTTTTAGGAATTTAATTTGCATTCCTTTGCCACTTCCTGTTGCACACAACAGGCTTCCGTTCCCCTTGTCACTATCAGGTGTGAAGGTAAGACCCAGATGGAGACAACATCGAATTAACAACGGTTTAATAATCCAACAGGGGTAGGCAATAGGCAAGTCAAGGTAGGCAGGGGTCAGTAAACCAGAGGTTGGGCAACCGTACTGGACAGCAGGCAGGCTCAGGGTAGGCAGAGGTCAATAATCCAGAGGTTGGGCAACCGTACTGGACAGCAGGCAAGGCTCAGGGTAGTCAGAGGTCAATAATCCAGAGGTTGGGCAACCGTACTGGACAGCAGGCAAGGCTCAGGGTAGGCAGAGGTCAATAATCCAGAGGTTGGGCAACCGTACTGGACAGCAGGCAGGCTCAGGGTAGGCAGAGGTCAATAATCCAGAGGTTGGGCAACCGCACTGGACAGCAGGCAGGCTCAGGGTAGGCAGAGGTCAATAATCCAGAGGTTGGGCAACCGTACTGGACAGCAGGCAAGGCTCAGGGTAGGCAGAGGTCAATAATCCAGAGGTTGGGCAACCGTACTGGACAGCAGGCAAGTCAAGGCAGGCAGGGGTCAGTAAACCAGAGGTTGGGCAACCGTACTGGACAGCAGGCAAGTCAGGGCAGGCAGGGGTCAGTAAACCAGAGGTTGGGCAACCGTACTGGACAGCAGGCAAGGCTCAGGGTAGGCAGAGGTCAATAATCCAGAGGTTGGGCAACCGTACTGGACAGCAGGCAAGGCTCAAGGTAGGCAGAGGTCAATAATCCAGAGGTTGGGCAACCGTACTGGACAGCAGGCAGGCTCAGGGTAGGCAGAGGTCAATAATCCAGAGGTTGGGCAACCGTACTGGACAGCAGGCAAGGCTCAGGGTAGGCAGAGGTCAATAATCCAGAGGTTGGGCAACCGTACTGGACAGCAGGCAGGCTCAGGGTAGGCAGAGGTCAATAATCCAGAGGTTGGGCAACCATACTGGACAGCAGGCAGGCTCAGGGTAGTTAGAGGTCAATAATCCAGAAGTGGGGCAAAGGTACAGGTCGGTGGGCTTGGGGTCAGGCAGAGTGGTCAGGCAGGCGGGCTCAGAGTCGGGACAGGCAAGGGTCAAAACCAGGAGGGAGAGAAAAGAGAGACTGCGAAAAGCAGGAGCTGAGACAAAAACGCTGGTTGACCAACTGGCAACAGACAAACAGAGAACACAGGTATAAATACACCGGGGATAATGGGGAAGATGGGCGACACCTGGAGGGGGTGTAGAAAATCACAAAGACAGGTGAAACAGATCAGGGTGTGACAGTCACAAGGGATTTATGCATGATTTAATATCAAACCCTGTTATTGTCAATCGTTACTTTATTTGGAACTTAATAGGCACTTATCATAGTCATTTTTCCACCTTTTGAGATGGAAAACTGTTTTATCTTTTTTAGTTATTAATTTGAATGTGTTCTTTATGACAGAATGTTAGAATGTGTTCTTTATGACAGAATGTTAGAATGTGTTCTTTATGACAGAATGTTAGAATGTGTTCTTTATGACAGAATGTTAGAATGTGTTCTTTATGACAGAATGTTAGAATGTGTTCTTTATGACAGAATGTTAGAATGTGTTCTTTATGACAGAATGTTAGAATGTGTTCTTTATGACAGAATGTTAGAATGTGTTCTTTATGACAGAATGTTAGAATGTGTTCTTTATGACAGAATGTTAGAATGTGTTCTTTATGACAGAATGTTAGAATGTGTTCTTTATGACAGAATGTTAGAATGTGTTCTTTATGACAGAATGTTAGAATGTGTTCTTTATGACAGAATGTTAGAATGTGTTCTTTATGACAGAATGTTAGAATGTGTTCTTTATGACAGAATGTTAGAATGTGTTCTTTATGACAGAATGTTAGAATGTGTTCTTTATGACAGAATGTTAGAATGTGTTCTTTATGACAGAATGTTAGAATGTGTTCTTTATGACAGAATGTTAGAATGTGTTCTTTATGACAGAATGTTAGAATGTGTTCTTTATGACAGAATGTTAGAATGTGTTCTTTATGACAGAATGTTAGAATGTGTTCTTTATGACAGAATGTTAGAATGTGTTCTTTATGACAGAATGTTAGAATGTGTTCTTTATGACAGAATGTTAGAATGTGTTCTTTATGACAGAATGTTAGAATGTGTTCTTTATGACAGAATCTTAGAATGTGTTCTTTATGACAGAATCTTAGAATGTGTTCTTTATGACAGAATCTTAGAATGTGTTCTTTATGACAGAATCTTAAAATGTAGGTGAAGTTTTAGTTATTAATAGAAACTGGTAAAAATCTAGTGGCCAATCTTCATTGTAAAAGGCCCAACATGTTTCTGATAAGATTTCAGTTTGACTTGGATACAAATTTGATGTGGTTAAAATACTATCAGCTTTTATGATGCTGATAAAGAGGCACCTTAAAACCTGTTGTGACTAGGGGGCAGTATTTTCATTTTTGGAAAAAAAACGTTCCCGTACTAAATGGGACATTTTATCAGGATAACAAGATGCTAGAATATGCATATAATTGACAGCTTAGGATAGAAAACACTCTAAAGTTTCCAAAACTGTACAAATATTGTCTGTGAGTATAACAGAACTGATGTTGCAGGCGAAAGCCTGAGAAAAATCCAATCCGGAAGTGCCTCATGTTTTGAAATCTCTGCGTTCCAATGAGTCCCTATTGAGCTGTGAATGGGCTATCAACCAGATTACTATTTCTACGTATTCCCCAAGGTGTCTACAGCATTGTGACGTAGTTTCACGCCTTTATGTTGAAGAATGAGCGTAAGCGGCTACATTGCGCAAGTGGTCACCTGATGGCTCTCAGAGTGATACTTGCATAAAATACATTTTTCCTCTCGGTCCTACTGAAAAACCAATTGTCCCGGTGGATATATTATCGAATAGATATTTGAAAAACACCTTGAGGATTGATTATAAACAACATTTGCCATTTTTCTGTCCCGGTCGACTTCTCAGCCAAACGTGAAGAACAAACGGAGCTATTTCGCCTACAAAATAATATTTTGGGAAAAAATGAACATTGTCTATCTAACTGGGAGTCTCGTGAGTGAAAACATCCGAAGCTCATCAAAGGTAAACGATTTAATTTGATTGCTTTTCTGATTTTCGTGACCAAGTTGCCTACTGCTAGCTGGACATAATGCTATGCTAGGCTATCGATAAACTTACACAAATGCTTGTCTTGCTTTGGCTGTAAAGCATATTTTCAAAATCTGAGATGACAGGGTGATTAACAAAAGACTAAGCTGTGTTTCAATATATTTCACCTGTGATTTCATGAAAGGAATATTTTCTAGTAATATTTATGTCCATTGCGTTATGCTAATTAGTGTCAGATGATGAAAACAATCCCGGACACGGGATGGGAGTTACAACAGGTTAACATTAATAAAACCAAGTGAATGTACAGTCAGAGATGTGTGTTTTTGTTTTTATTCATAGGAAACATTCCTGCATAACATAGTGCACCTGAATATCACACCAGTGTTGTTAACCCATACATGTCACCCCATAGTAAAAGTTATACCAATCCGTTAATGCAGCTGGTGGCCACACCAGATACTGACTGTTACTTTTGATTTTGACCCCCCTTTGTTCAGGGACACATTATTCCATTTCTGTTAGTCACATGTCTGTGGAACTTGTTCAGTTTATGTGTCAGTTGTTGAATCTTGTTATGTTCATACAAATATTTACACATGTTAAATTTGCTGAAAATAAATGCAGCTGACAGTGAGAGGACGTTTCTTTTTTTGCTGAGTTCATATGTTATGTGTTGATCCATAATAAGGAGAGGCTGTACTCATTTTTGTATTCTAAAATAATGTTGATGCACTATGAGAGAAAGAGGCGACGATTCGCAGAACATACAGTTTTTACTCTACAAATGTTTTGTATTTTCTTTTGGGTGCAGAGAATGAATTCTGATTCATTAAAACAACCTGTTCTCCAAAGTCCACGTCTATAGTCTCAATAAACCACACACAATGGAAGTGGAAACACTTTGTTGCTTTTATGAATTTTGTCTTGCTGCTTTTTGTTCTATGTTGCTCTTTCTGTATGCTACGTCTTGCTTGTCCTATGTTGCTATGTCTTGCCTGTTCTATGTTGCTATTGTCTATATTGTAATTGTTTTTAATAACCTGCCCAGGGACTGCGGTTGAAAATTAGCCGGCTGGCTAAAACCGGCACTTTTACTGAAACGTTGATTAATGTGCTGTAAAAATAAAAAATAAACTCAAACTCAAACTCAATGCAGAGTTACTCTGAGGCTGCAGAAAATGAATTCTGATTCATTAAAACAACCTGTTCTCCAAAGTCCACGTCTATAGTCTCAATAAACACACAATGCAGAGTTACTCTGAGGCTTTAGAAAAGTTGAAGTTGTTCATATGATTTCTAAAAATGGTCCCAACAGGGCCGGATTACCGAACAGGCACGTGGTCCAGGGGTCCGTTAGTACGAGGGTTGGTTTACTGTCTTAATGTTAGGTCCCTTACTACGAGGGTTGGTTTACTGTCTTAATGTTAGGTCCCTTAATACAAGGGTTGGTTTACTGTCTCAATGTTAGGTCCCTTACTACGAGGGTTGGTTTACTGTCTTAATGTTAGGTCCCTTACTACGAGGGTTGGTTTACTGTCTTAATGTTAGGTCCCTTAATACAAGGGTTGGTTTACTGTCTCAATGTTAGGTCCCTTACTACGAGGGTTGGTTTACTGTCTTAATGTTAGGTCCCTTACTACGAGGGTTGGTTTACTGTCTTAATGTTAGGTCCCTTACTACGAGGGTTGGTTTACTGTCTTAATGTTAGGTCCCTTACTACGAGGGTTGGTTTACTGTCTTAATGTTAGGTCCCTTAGTACGAGGGTTAGTTTACTGTCTTAATGTTAGGTCCCATACTACGAGGGTTGGTTTACTGTCTTAATGTTAGGTCCCATACTACGAGGGTTGGTTTACTGTCTTAATGTTAGGTCCATTACTACGAGGGTTGGTTTACTGTCTTAATGTTAGGTGTGTCATAATCTCTGAGTTGGAACCCAACCTAATCTCATGCTAGATATCTTGGCTAAAGGGGTTAACTAGTTAACTAGTGGAAACTAAGAGATTCAGCCCCCCCCCCCCCTCTCTCTCTTCCTCTCTCCATGCCTGTTTGTGATGTGTGGAGCTATAATCTACACGGTGATGAGTCCGGGTGGGGAGGTGGATGCTGTGTTCATCAATGTCTACGTCCTGGTCTGTGTGCCCTTACCTCTGTGTCTGGTCAGTGGTCTAATCTGCATGGTACTGAGGAAGAGGGAATGAGAGAGGGAGGGAGGCTGAGGTTAAGACCCCAACCATGCTGTGCCCACTGACCACCAGAGGAGGCTGGTAAGGGGAGGATGACCGGCTCATAATCAGGGCTAGAATGAAGTGAATGGAACTGACCCCAACCATGCTGTGCCCACTGACCACCAGAGGAGGCTGGTAAGGGGAGGATGACCGGCTCATAATAAGGGCTAGAATGAAGTGAATGGAACTGACCCCAACCATGCTGTGCCCACTGACCACCAGAGGAGGCTGGTAAGGGGAGGATGACCGGCTCATAATAAGGGCTAGAATGAAGTGAATGGAATTGTACATGTGTGTTTGATGTGTTTGATACCATTCTATTAATGTTATTAGAGCCATTATTATGAGCCTGTCCTCCATGTCACCAGCCACCAGCCACCACTGCTGACCACAGACCAGAGACAAACAGTCTAACTGACAACCCACGGATACATTAGTCTGGTCCCAGATCTTTAGACAACTCCTTTAGATATACAGGGCATGACAATGACAGTCGGAAGAGTTTAACAGATCTGAATCAGGACACTAAGAGTTGGTTTAGAACAGATCTGAATCAGGACATTAAGAGTTGGTTTAAACAGATTGGAATCAGAATACTAAGAGTTGGTTTGAACAGATCTGAATCAGGAAACTAAGAGTTGGTTTGAACAGATCTGAATCAGGAAACTAAGAGTTGGTTTAAACAGATCTGAATCAGGACATTAAGAGTTGGTTTAAACAGATTGGAATCAGGACACTAAGAGTTGGTTTAAACAGATCTGAATCAGGAAACTAAGAGTTGGTTTAAACAGATCTGAATCAGGATACTAAGAGTTGGTTTAGACAGATCTGAATCAGGATACTAAGAGTTGGTTTAGACAGATCTGAGTCAGTAAACTAAGAGTTGGTTTAGACAGATCTGAGTCAGTAAACTAAGAGTTGGTTTAGACAGATCTGAGTCAGTAAACTAAGAGTTGGTTTAGACAGATCTGAATCAGGATACTAAGAGTTGGTTTAGACAGATCTGAGTCAGTAAACTAAGAGTTGGTTTAGACAGATCTGAGTCAGTAAACTAAGAGTTGGTTTAGACAGATCTGAGTCAGTAAACTAAGAGTTGGTTTAGACAGATCTGAGTCAGTAAACTAAGAGTTGGTTTAGACAGATCTGAATCAGGATACTAAGAGTTGGTTTAGACAGATCTGAGTCAGTAAACTAAGAGTTGGTTTAGACAGATCTGAGTCAGTAAACTAAGAGTTGGTTTAGACAGATCTGAATCAGGATACTAAGAGTTGGTTTAGACAGATCTGAGTCAGTAAACTAAGAGTTGGTTTAGACAGATCTGAGTCAGTAAACTAAGAGTTGGTTTAGACAGATCTGAATCAGGATACTAAGAGTTGGTTTAGACAGATCTGAGTCAGTAAACTAAGAGTTGGTTTAGACAGATCTGAATCAGGATACTAAGAGTTGGTTTAGACAGATCTGAGTCAGTAAACTAAGAGTTGGTTTAGACAGATCTGAGTCAGTAAACTAAGAGTTGGTTTAGACAGATCTGAATCAGGATACTAAGAGTTGGTTTAGACAGATCTGAGTCAGTAAACTAAGAGTTGGTTTAGACAGATCTGAATCAGGATACTAAGAGTTGGTTTAGACAGATCTGAGTCAGTAAACTAAGAGTTGGTTTAGACAGATCTGAATCAGGATACTAAGAGTTGGTTTAGACAGATCTGAGTCAGTAAACTAAGAGTTGGTTTAGACAGATCTGAGTCAGTAAACTAAGAGTTGGTTTAGACAGATCTGAATCAGGATACTAAGAGTTGGTTTAGACAGATCTGAGTCAGTAAACTAAGAGTTGGTTTAGACAGATCTGAGTCAGTAAACTAAGAGTTGGTTTAGACAGATCTGAGTCAGTAAACTAAGAGTTGGTTTAGACAGATCTGAATCAGGATACTAAGAGTTGGTTTAGACAGATCTGAGTCAGTAAACTAAGAGTTGGTTTAGACAGATCTGAGTCAGTAAACTAAGAGTTGGTTTAGACAGATCTGAGTCAGTAAACTAAGAGTTGGTTTAGACAGATCTGAATCAGGATACTAAGAGTTGGTTTAGACAGATCTGAGTCAGTAAACTAAGAGTTGGTTTAGACAGATCTGAGTCAGTAAACTAAGAGTTGGTTTAGACAGATCTGAGTCAGTAAACTAAGAGTTGGTTTAGACAGATCTGAGTCAGTAAACTAAGAGTTGGTTTAGACAGATCTGAATCAGGATACTAAGAGTTGGTTTAGACAGATCTGAGTCAGTAAACTAAGAGTTGGTTTAGACAGATCTGAGTCAGTAAACTAAGAGTTGGTTTAGACAGATCTGAATCAGGATACTAAGAGTTGGTTTAGACAGATCTGAGTCAGTAAACTAAGAGTTGGTTTAGACAGATCTGAGTCAGTAAACTAAGAGTTGGTTTAGACAGATCTGAGTCAGTAAACTAAGAGTTGGTTTAGACAGATCTGAATCAGGATACTAAGAGTTGGTTTAGACAGATCTGAGTCAGTAAACTAAGAGTTGGTTTAGACAGATCTGAATCAGGATACTAAGAGTTGGTTTAGACAGATCTGAGTCAGTAAACTAAGAGTTGGTTTAGACAGATCTGAATCAGGATACTAAGAGTTGGTTTAGACAGATCTGAGTCAGTAAACTAAGAGTTGGTTTAGACAGATCTGAATCAGGATACTAAGAGTTGGTTTAGACAGATCTGAGTCAGTAAACTAAGAGTTGGTTTAGACAGATCTGAGTCAGTAAACTAAGAGTTGGTTTAGACAGATCTGAGTCAGTAAACTAAGAGTTGGTTTAGACAGATCTGAATCAGTAAACTAAGAGTTGGTTTAGACAGATCTGAGTCAGTAAACTAAGAGTTGGTTTAGACAGATCTGAATCAGGAAACTAAGAGTTGGTTTAGACAGATCTGAATCAGGAAACTAACCAAAAGTTTGTTTGAGGGTGTCAAAAATGTGGGACCAAATTGTATACTTCAAAGTCAGAGATATGTTGAACCTGGATCATCATAATGATTCTACATGTTATAGTATGAACCTGGATCATCATAATGATTCTACATGTTATAATATGAACCTGGATCATCATAATGATTCTACATGTTATAGTATGAACCTGGATCATCATAATGATTCTACATGTTATAGTATGAACCTGGATCATCATAATGATTCTACATGTTATAATATGAATCTGGATCATCATAATGATTCTACATGTTATAGTATGAACCTGGATCATTATAATGATTCTACATGTTATAATATGAACCTGGATCATCATAATGATTCTACATGTTATAATATGAACCTGGATCATCATAATGATTCTACATGCTATAGTATGAACCGGGATCATCATAATGATTCTACATGTTATAATATGCCATGGCCTTTACTGGCCAAAGGTTAAACTGCTGTTATGGTTATGATATACTATGGTGTTGTGTCACTAGACTTTGACCAGATATTATTGCATCCAAAGATCAACTGTACCTAGAATATAGATACAGAGACACTTGTCATCAGGAAGGTGATCTCTCAGCACAACGGAAAATATCTCAATGACTTGACATGTTCTGGTTATGAATTCAGGTTACAAGGTAAAATGATTGGGATTATTGTCAAGTGTGTACGGAAATTAAATGTATGTTGTTATTTTAGTATAGTGAAGTAAAACACTCAGATGTAACAGTCCATTTCACCTGGGACAGCTACGTGACAGTTCAATCATACTAAATGGCGCTAACTGGGTGTAGTCAAGTCACATTAAAAAACATGCTGTTCATATATTCGTATATCGCGGTTATTTTACAATTTGTATATTTTTACAAATGTAAATATTCTTTCAGAATATCTGAATATTTGTTGTTTTCAAAATTACAATGAATTCAGTAACAGCGTCATAATAACATACCTGGTGAACAAAGCAACACACTAGAATGAGAGAAATTATTCAAAGAGAAAGTGAGACATTATTATTATTATTATTATTACTATTTTTATATTGGTATTATTTTTATTAGTTATCTATTAATTAAATCACCTGACTGTTTGGATGTGTCTGTTAGTAAATGTTTTATTTCTGAGAGATAATGCATAAAATAATTAGTTGTCACTGTGTTAACCACAACCAACATGCTGGATCTCTGTTTAGTTGTCACTGTGTTAACCACAACCAACATGCTGGATCTCTGTTTAGTTGTCACTGTGTTAACCACAACCAACATGTTGGATCTCTGTTTAGTTGTCACTGTGTTAACCACAACCAACATGTTGGATCTCTGTTTAGTTGTCACTGTGTTAACCACAACCAACATGTTGGATCTCTGTTTAGTTGTCACTGTGTTAACCACAACCAACATGTTGGATCTCTGTTTAGTTGTCACTGTGTTAACCACAACCAACATGTTGGATCTCTGTTTAGTTGTCACTGTGTTAACCACAACCAACATGTTGGATCTCTGTTTAGTTGTCACTGTGTTAACCACAACCAACATGTTGGATCTCTGTTTAGTTGTCACTGTGTTAACCACAACCAACATGTTGGATCTCTGTTTAGTTGTCACTGTGTTAACCACAACCAACATGTTGGATCTCTGTTTAGTTGTCACTGTGTTAACCACAACCAACATGTTGGATCTCTGTTTAGTTGTCACTGTGTTAACCACAACCAACATGTTGGATCTCTGTTTAGTTGTCACTGTGTTAACCACAACCAACATGTTGGATCTCTGTTTAGTTGTCACTGTGTTAACCACAACCAACATGTTGGATCTCTGTTTAGTTGTCACTGTGTTAACCACAACCAACATGTTGGATCTCTGTTTAGTTGTCACTGTGTTAAACACAACCAACATGTTGGATCTCTGTTTAGTTGTCACTGTGTTAACCACAACCAACATGTTGGATCTCTGTTTAGTTGTCACTGTGTTAACCACAACCAACATGTTGGATCTCTGTTTAGTTGTCACTGTGTTAACCACAACCAACATGTTGGATCTCTGTTTAGTTGTCACTGTGTTAAACACAACCAACATGCTGGATCTCTGTTTAGTTGTCACTGTGTTAACCACAACCAACATGTTGGATCTCTGTTTAGTTGTCACTGTGTTAACCACAACCAACATGTTGGATCTCTGTTTAGTTGTCACTGTGTTAACCACAACCAACATGTTGGATCTCTGTTTAGTTGTCACTGTGTTAACCACAACCAACATGTTGGATCTCTGTTTAGTTGTCACTGTGTTAACCACAACCAACATGTTGGATCTCTGTTTAGTTGTCACTGTGTTAACCACAACCAACATGTTGGATCTCTGTTTAGTTGTCACTGTGTTAACCACAACCAACATGTTGGATCTCTGTTTAGTTGTCACTGTGTTAAACACAACCAACATGTTGGATCTCTGTTTAGTTGTCACTGTGTTAACCACAACCAACATGTTGGATCTCTGTTTAGTTGTCACTGTGTTAACCACAACCAACATGTTGGATCTCTGTTTAGTTGTCACTGTGTTAACCACAACCAACATGTTGGATCTCTGTTTAGTTGTCACTGTGTTAACCACAACCAACATGTTGGATCTCTGTTTAGTTGTCACTGTGTTAACCACAACCAACATGTTGGATCTCTGTTTAGTTGTCACTGTGTTAACCACAACCAACATGTTGGATCTCTGTTTAGTTGTCACTGTGTTAAACACAACCAACATGTTGGATCTCTGTTTAGTTGTCACTGTGTTAACCACAACCAACATGTTGGATCTCTGTTTAGTTGTCACTGTGTTAACCACAACCAACATGTTGGATCTCTGTTTAGTTGTCACTGTGTTAACCACAACCAACATGTTGGATCTCTGTTTAGTTGTCACTGTGTTAACCACAACCAACATGTTGGATCTCTGTTTAGTTGTCACTGTGTTAAACACAACCAACATGTTGGATCTCTGTTTAGTTGTCACTGTGTTAACCACAACCAACATGTTGGATCTCTGTTTAGATGTCACTGTGTTAACCACAACCAACATGTTGGATCTCTGTTTAGTTGTCACTGTGTTAACCACAACCAACATGTTGGATCTCTGTTTAGTTGTCACTGTGTTAACCACAACCAACATGTTGGATCTCTGTTTAGTTGTCACTGTGTTAAACACAACCAACATGCTGGATCTCTGTTTAGTTGTCACTGTGTTAACCACAACCAACATGTTGGATCTCTGTTTAGTTGTCACTGTGTTAACCACAACCAACATGTTGGATCTCTGTTTAGTTGTCACTGTGTTAACCACAACCAACATGTTGGATCTCTGTTTAGTTGTCACTGTGTTAACCACAACCAACATGTTGGATCTCTGTTTAGTTGTCACTGTGTTAACCACAACCAACATGTTGGATCTCTGTTTAGTTGTCACTGTGTTAACCACAACCAACATGTTGGATCTCTGTTTAGTTGTCACTGTGTTAACCACAACCAACATGTTGGATCTCTGTTTAGTTGTCACTGTGTTAACCACAACCAACATGTTGGATCTCTGTTTAGTTGTCACTGTGTTAACCACAACCAACATGTTGGATCTCTGTTTAGTTGTCACTGTGTTAACCACAACCAACATGTTGGATCTCTGTTTAGTTGTCACTGTGTTAACCACAACCAACATGCTGGATCTCTGTTTAGTTGTCACTGTGTTAACCACAACCAACATGCTGGATCTCTGTTTAGTTGTCACTGTGTTAACCACAACCAACATGCTGGATCTCTGTTTAGTTGTCACTGTGTTAACCACAACCAACATGTTGGATCTCTGTTTAGTTGTCACTGTGTTAACCACAACCAACATGTTGGATCTCTGTTTAGTTGTCACTGTGTTAACCACAACCAACATGTTGGATCTCTGTTTAGTTGTCACTGTGTTAAACACAACCAACATGCTGGATCTCTGTTTAGTTGTCACTGTGTTAACCACAACCAACATGTTGGATCTCTGTTTAGTTGTCACTGTGTTAACCACAACCAACATGTTGGATCTCTGTTTAGTTGTCACTGTGTTAACCACAACCAACATGTTGGATCTCTGTTTAGTTGTCACTGTGTTAACCACAACCAACATGTTGGATCTCTGTTTAGTTGTCACTGTGTTAACCACAACCAACATGTTGGATCTCTGTTTAGTTGTCACTGTGTTAACCACAACCAACATGTTGGATCTCTGTTTAGTTGTCACTGTGTTAACCACAACCAACATGTTGGATCTCTGTTTAGTTGTCACTGTGTTAACCACAACCAACATGTTGGATCTCTGTTTAGTTGTCACTGTGTTAACCACAACCAACATGTTGGATCTCTGTTTAGTTGTCACTGTGTTAACCACAACCAACATGTTGGATCTCTGTTTAGTTGTCACTGTGTTAACCACAACCAACATGCTGGATCTCTGTTTAGTTGTCACTGTGTTAACCACAACCAACATGCTGGATCTCTGTTTAGTTGTCACTGTGTTAACCACAACCAACATGCTGGATCTCTGTTTAGTTGTCACTGTGTTAACCACAACCAACATGTTGGATCTCTGTTTAGTTGTCACTGTGTTAACCAGAACCAACATGTTGTATCTCTGTTTAGGGGTCAGTGCTCTAAAATGAGTCTCTCTGGGGAGAGAGAGGAGGGGGGCCCTGTCTCTAAAATGAGTCTCTCTGGGGAGAGAGAGGAGGGGGGCCCTTCCTCTAAAACACATCTCTCTGGGGGACATGACACCAAAGCTAAGAGGTAAGATGACAATTTTATGAAGAATTTATTAAGTTTGTTTCCAAAATCAATAGCTATCTTAAGGTGAAAGCACTTACTGTAAATAGCTCTGGATAAGAGCATCTGCTAAATCAGGGGTTCTCAATCCGGGGTCTGTGGAGGTACTGCAGGGGTTCTCAATCCGGGGTCTGTGGAGGTACTGCTGGGGTTCCACGGAACCCTGACTGTACTCGTTGCAATGTTAGACATTTGATAGGATTTTCACATGACACGACAACTTGATCTGATATAATGGAATGGAATAATATAATGAACTCTTAATTATTGCCTAATATAATTGAATGCATATTTTTTTTGTTACAAGCAGAATTTTGACAATATTACCGTTATATCAACACTCTCTTCACACCCCTTTAACATCTCTAAATATCTTTGGCATAGTAGGCATCAAGTCCCTTGCCAATAATGTTGCCTACAACGTTGCAACAATGTTCATTTTCATCGAACACATATTACGCCCCAGATACCTTCAATTGCCCAATTTATAGCCATGCACAATTTAGGATTATTATTTAACAACATGATGTTGTGCTCCAAAGGGAGAACCTGAAATAACATGATGGAGATAATTAAATCATCAGAAGAACAACGTGTTTATTATTATACACTCTTAGAACAGAAGGTTCCTTCTAGAACCAAAAAGGCTTCTATCACTTCATTAACATATGGAACCACTAAAACATTATATATATATTTGGTTCAGTGAAGAAGAACCTCTAGAGTTCTGATCAACAGAAGGTTAATGTTTAGAGGATGGGAATCAAGCAGCCTTCCAGTCATCAGATCACTTCTGGTGATTTTTTCCTGGCCCGGGATTTGAACCAGACACCTTTTGGCCACAGCACCAATTCCTTATCCGCTGGGCGAAAACCTGAGATAATAAGCCAAAATGTAGACACAATGCTGTGCAGACATACATGGTATGACTTATTACAATTATTATACATAAATCATTGCCAAAAGCACAAGACATACTGTTGC
Organism: Oncorhynchus kisutch; assembly: GCF_002021735.2. NCBI lineage: Eukaryota > Metazoa > Chordata > Actinopteri > Salmoniformes > Salmonidae > Oncorhynchus > Oncorhynchus kisutch. The sequence continues at coordinate 753,014 of NW_022264387.1, forward strand.
ATGTAGGTCTACATTATTAATGGATTGATCATATAGAAATATAAAACATTATTTTAACTTCTCCAAAGCAATTACATGTGGCTCAGGAACCACTGACTCACTGCATTATTCTATAGTATTATCAAGACACCTGCTGTTAACTCTTAACTACTAAGGACACCTGCTGTTAACTCTTAACTACTTAGGACACCTGCTGTTAACTCTTAACTACTTAGGACAGCTGCTGTTAACTCTTAACTACTTAGGACAGCTGCTGTTAACTCTTAACTACTTAGGACACCTGCTGTTAACTCTTAACTACTTAGGACAGCTGCTGTTAACTCTTAACTACTTAGGACAGCTGCTGTTAACTCTTAACTACTTAGGACACCTGCTGTTAACTCTTAACTACTTAGGACACCTGCTGTTAACTCTTAACTACTTAGAACACCTGCTGTTAACTCTTAACTACTTAGGACACCTGCTGTTAACTCTTAACTACTTAGGACACCTGCTGTTAACTCTTAACTACTTAGGACACCTGCTGTTAACTCTTAACTACTTAGGACAGCTCACGAGGTCTTTATTCTCAGCACTTATACGACCAATGTTCTACTCTGAGACACTTTGGCGATATGGTCCCAGATCTCAACATATTGTTATAAAAAGACATAGAATGTTTGTTTTACATAATAATAATAAAAGAATATTATTAATGTAACCCACTGTAAAGACTGGGTTCAGTTGATTGTGTTGCACTGCTCATGTCCGCGTCCCCGTACAGAACTGTCCGCGTCCCCGTACAGAACTGTCCCCGTACAGAACTGTCCGCGTCCCCGTACAGAACTGTCCGCGTCCCTGTACATAACTGTCCGCGTCCCCGTACAGAACTGTCCGCGTCGCCGTACAGAACTGTCTGCGTCCCCGTACAGAACTGTCTGCGTCCCCGTACAGAACTGTCTGCGTCCCCGTACAGAACTGTCCGCGTCCCTGTACATAACTGTCCGCGTCCCCGTACAGAACTGTCTGCGTCCCCGTACAGAACTGTCCGCGTCCCTGTACATAACTGTCCGCGTCCCCGTACAGAACTGTCCGCGTCCCCGTACAGAACTGTCCGCGTCGCCGTACAGAACTGTCTGCGTCCCCGTACAGAACTGTCCGCGTCGCCGTACAGAACTGTCCGCGTCCACGTTCGGTGTGGCGCCAAGGAGATTGTCCGGTTACGCGCAGAGTGGACTGAGGTGATCTTGGGGAATAACGACGGAGTTTGTTACAGTGTTGAGACGCCGAAGTTTATTGTTCAATTTGCTTTTTTCTTTACGGTCAGGGACAGTATGAGTGTAGCCAGATCCTTTTCACTCTCTGTCCTTGTTTCATTTTGTTGTTCACCGGATTCGTCATCATCGAGATGAGGGACAGAAACGACCTGCTAGCCAGTCAGTACAGCTCGGTAAGCTAGCTAGCTGCTCTACCAGCAGCATCCTAGTTATCCTAGCTAGTCGGTACAGCTCGGTAAGCTAGCTAGCTACTCTACCAGCAGCATCCTAGTTATCCTAGCTAGTCGGTACAGCTCGGTAAGCTAGCTAGCTACTCTACCAGCAGCATCCTAGTTATCATAGCTACCACTACATCATCAGTCGGTACAGCTCGGTAAGCTAGCTAGCTACTCTACCAGCAGCATCCTAGTTACCATAGCTACCACTACATCATCACCGGCTGTCTGCATTTCTTGTGGACCGATGGAGCTCCCCGGTTGTTTCTTCCACCTGTTAAATCCCGGTGAGGCTTCTCCCTCTCTCGTTGACGGATGCTGGCTACCTCTGTCCGGTTCTCCTCTCTTCACTAGATGGACGGTAACTTTAGTGTTTAAACCTAAATAAATAGTAACAATAGCAGGTATTGAACACCGGGTAAATAATCACTAGTCAGAACCTCAACCTCAGTATACATTCATTATAAAAAGCATCTTAATATCTGATATTGTGAGTAAACAACCTCGAGAGTGCGTCTTCCAGCCCTCCAATAAATTACATCATTCAACCCTCCCGGTTAGTAAATTTACCTCAACATCCCCCGGAGAAGGCAGAGTAACGACACCAGCCTTTTAGCGGGGCTGACAGACTGCCTACAACGCTCGCGTCGCTAAATGAATTTCGTTATTAAAAATGACACACTGCTCTCGCGCGCCAACGAGCGTCGAGAAGTCAGTTCTATTTGTGACGCAGGTCGCGCTGCATCTCCTCATTGGTTTATAGAAGCAGGTACCCACGTGGCATCTCCTCATTTAGCAAAAAAACACAACTTAACATAAACTTAACTTCTTTAAACAATAAAAGTTCATTTACGAACATTTCTGAAAAGTGATATATAGCGTTATGGAATGAAACTCTTATGTTTCCCCATCTGAGCTCAGAGTAGTTGAGAGATGTAATGTTTGTCTCTGTTGTGTTGAAGTCCAATCAAGCAGGAGAGACCAGCCTCCCCTGTTCCCAGCTGTGTGTCCATGAAGAGTGACTGGTCTATGAATCCTCCTATATCCTTTAGAGAAGGAGACTTTATTACTGAACCAAGGTAAGAAGAACTCATGGGTCCTGGTCAGTGAGTTAAACAACACTGTCTCTAGTCATTTCTCCTCTCCCATTTTCCCATTTATTGTTGTTGTTTTCATAATCAATAGGCTAATCATTTTGTCCATTTTCATAGTCCTAAAACAATATTAAACAAACACAACATTGACTCAGTACTGGTACTCCTTATAGTCTCATTATTACCTCAACTACCTGGTACCCTGCACATTGACTCAGTACTGGTTCTCCTTATAGCCTCATTATTACCTCAACTACCTGGTAGCCCTACACATTGACTCAGTACTGGTTCTCCTTATAGTCTCATTATTACCTCAACTACCTGGTAGCCCTACACATTGACTCAGTACTGGTTCTCCTTATAGTCTCATTATTACCTCAACTACCTGGTACCCCTGCACATTGACTCAGTACTGGTACTCCTTATAGTCTCATTATTACCTCAACTACCTGGTACCCTGCACATTGACTCAGTACTGGTTCTCCTTATAGTCTCATTATTACCTCAACTACCTGGTACCCCTGTACATTGACTCAGTACTGGTTCTCCTTATAGTCTCATTATTTTTATTTTGTGTTACTATTTCCAAGGTTTAAGGGCAACGTAGCACGTCTGGTGAACAGGGCAGAGTCCCATATCATCAGGCAAACCAGTAGAAACTGGATCAGCAGCACAACAAGGTATCACGTCCGGATCATGTATCAATACTGATAGTATAGAAAGAAAGGGAGCACTGCTCTCAGATCAGCTTTCTCCATTCAAATATTTCCTTAACATTATAATTATGGCACAATACTGACCACAGATCAGCTTCTATTATCACCTATGGCTTCAAGTATTGAGGAGGCTTAGTCTAATGCTTACCCAATTAAAATGCAGTAAATCCCAGATTTGACATTGTGTTCATGTTAGGATACACATCATTAAATATATTGAGACAAATTACAGAGTAGCCTACAAGTAGCAAAATAGAACTCAATATATTGAACAATATGATTGAAATAGGCCTAAAGCCAAAAGTTCATAGTTTAATGCAGTCATCTTGGTTTTCATTTGAAGCAAATTTGTAGAAGTCCCTTGTTTGAATCAATTGCAAAGACATTGTCAACTTTGTTCTGAATTTATCGGTGTCACAGAGAGACTGATAAACCATGTAATTCTATGTGTGATTCTATCTTCTGTGTATAAAGTCATGCGGAAGGGCAAAAAATAATCTAACGACTCACTCAGCTGTTCTAGTGGTCTGAGGCAGGTGTTAGATTACTCAGCTGTTCTAGTGGTCTGAGACAGGTGTTAGATTACTCAGCTGTTCTAGTGGTCTGAGACAGGTGTTAGATTACTCAGCTGTTCTAGTGGTCTGAGACAGGTGTTAGATTACTCAGCTGTTCTAGTGGTCTGAGGCAGGTGTTAGATTACTCAGCTGTTCTAGTGGTCTGAGGCAGGTGTTAGATTACTCAGCTGTTCTAGTGGTCTGAGGCAGGTGTTAGATTACTCAGCTGTTCTAGTGGTCTTTGACAGGTGTTAGATTACTCAGCTGTTCTAGTGGTCTGAGACAGGTGTTAGATTACTCAGCTGTTCTAGTGGTCTGAGACAGGTGTTAGATTACTCAGCTGTTCTAGTGGTCTGAGGCAGGTGTTAGATTACTCAGCTGTTCTAGTGGTCTGAGACAGGTGTTAGATTACTCAGCTGTTCTAGTGGTCAGAGACAGGTGTTAGATTACTCAGCTGTTCTAGTGGTCTGAGGCAGGTGTTAGATTACTCAGCTGTTCTAGTGGTCTGAGGCAGGTGTTAGATTACTCAGCTGTTCTAGTGGTCTGAGACAGGTGTTAGATTACTCAGCTGTTCTAGTGGTCTGAGACAGGTGTTAGATTACTCAGCTGTTCTAGTGGTCAGAGACAGGTGTTAGATTACTCAGCTGTTCTAGTGGTCTGAGGCAGGTGTTAGATTACTCAGCTGTTCTAGTGGTCTGAGACAGGTGTTAGATTACTCAGCTGTTCTAGTGGTCTGAGACAGGTGTTAGATTACTCAGCTGTTCTAGTGGTCTGAGACAGGTGTTAGATTACTCAGCTGTTCTAGTGGTCTGAGACAGGTGTTAGATTACTCAGCTGATCTAGTGGTCTGAGGCAGGTGTTAGATTACTCAGCTGTTCCAGTGGTCTGAGACAGGTGTTAGATTACTCAGCTGTTCTAGTGGTCTGAGACAGGTGTTAGATTACTCAGCTGTTCTAGTGGTCTGAGACAGGTGTTAGATTACTCAGCTGTTCTAGTGGTCTGAGGTGTTAGATTACTCAGCTGTTCTAGTGGTCTGAGACAGGTGTTAGATTACTCAGCTGTTCTAGTGGTCTGAGGTGTTAGATTACTCAGCTGTTCTAGTGGTCTGAGACAGGTGTTAGATTACTCAGCTGTTCTAGTGGTCTGAGACAGGTGTTAGATTACTCAGCTGTTCTAGTGGTCTGAGACAGGTGTTAGATTACTCAGCTGTTCTAGTGGTCTGAGGCAGGTGTTAGATTACTCAGCTGTTCTAGTGGTCTGAGGCAGGTGTTAGATTACTCAGCTGTTCTAGTGGTCTGAGACAGGTGTTAGATTACTCAGCTGTTCTAGTGGTCTGAGACAGGTGTTAGATTACTCAGCTGTTCTAGTGGTCTGAGACAGGTGTTAGATTACTCAGCTGATCTAGTGGTCTGAGGCAGGTGTTAGATTACTCAGCTGTTGTAGTGGTCTGAGACAGGTGTTAGATTACTCAGATGTTCTAGTGGTCTGAGACAGGTGTTATGTTACTCAGCTGTTCTAGTGGTCTGAGGTGTTAGATTACTCAGCTGTTCTAGTGGTCTGAGGTGTTAGATTACTCAGCTGTTCTAGTGGTCTGAGGTGTTAGATTACTCAGCTGTTCTAGTGGTCAGAGACAGGTGTTAGATTACTCAGCTGTTCTAGTGGTCTGAGGTGTTAGATTACTCAGCTGTTCTAGTGGTCTGAGACAGGTGTTAGATTACTCAGCTGTTCTAGTGGTCTGAGGCAGGTGGTAGATTACACAGAGTAAATACTCCTGGTATATACCAGGTATCTAACCACAGAGTAAATACCAGGTATCTAATCACAGAGTAAATACTCCTGGTATATACCAGGTATCTAACCACAGAGTAAATACTCCTGGTATATACCAGGTATCTAACCACAGAGTAAATACTCCTGGTATATACCAGGTATCTAACCACAGAGTAAATACTCCTGGTATATACCAGGTATCTAATCACAGAGTAAATACTCCTGGTATATACCAGGTATCTAACCACAGAGTAAATACTCCTGGTATATACCAGGTATCTAACCACAGAGTAAATACCAGGTATCTAATCACAGAGTAGATACTCCTGGTATATACCAGGTATCTAACCACAGAGTAAATACCAGGTATCTAATCACAGAGTAAATACTCCTGGTATATACCAGGTATCTAACCACAGAGTAAATACTCCTGGTATATACCAGGTATCTAGGCACAGAGTAAATACTCCTGGTATATACCAGGTATCTAAACACAGTATAAATACTCCTGGTATATACCAGGTATCTAACCACAGAGTAAATACTCCTGGTATTGATACAAATAGCGTGTTTGTGTTCAAAATGTTAAACACAGGTTCTACAAATCCCAGAGCACAAAACAGACAAGGTTGTAAAAATCTAACATTTAAAAGGTTGTATTCTGTTAACTCAAACCCAAGTAAAACTGAATGCTCTTCAACTGATCGCTGCCTGCACCCGCCCACCCGACTAGCATCACTACTCTGGACGGTTCTGACTTAGAATACGTGGACAACTACAAATACCCAAGTGTCTGGTTAGACTGTAAACTCTCCTTCCAGACTCACATTAAGCATCTCCAATCCAAAATTAAATCTAGAATCAGCTTCCTATTTCGCAACGAAGCCTCCTTCACTCATGCTGCCAAACATACCCTCATAAAACTGACCATCCTACCGACTGTCATTTACAAAATAGCCTCCAACACTCTACTCAGCAAATCGGATGCAGTCTATCACAGTGCCATCCGTTTTGTCACCAAAGCCCCATACACTACCCACCACTGCGACCTGTATGCTGTTGTTGGCTGGTCCTCACTACACTTTCACCGCCAAACCCACTGGCTCCAGGTCATTTGTAAGTCTTTGCTAGGTAAAGCCACGCCTTATCTTAGCTCACTGGTCACCATAGCAACACCCACCTGTAGCATGCGCTCCAGCAGGTATATTTCACTGGTCATCCCCAAAGCCAACACCACTATGGCCTGATGGCCTCTCTATTGCCTTAATTCCCTGATCGTAGCCAACACCACTATGGCCTGATGGCCTCTCTATTGCCTTAATTCCCTGATCGTAGCCAACACCACTATGGCCTCTCTATTGCCTTAATTCCCTGATCGTAGCCAACACCACTATGGCCTCTCTATTGCCTTAATTCCCTGATCGTAGCCAACACCACTATGGCCTATCTATTGCCTTAATTCCCTGATCGTAGCCAACACCACTATGGCCTATCTATTGCCTTAATTCCCTGATCGTAGCCAACACCACTATGGCACGATGGCCTATCTATTGCCTTAATTCCCTGATCGTAGCCAACACCACTATGGCCTATCTATTGCCTTAATTCCCTAATCGTACTACATTTGCACACACTGAACATAGATTGTTCTATTGTTACCGGCTGTCCGTTTGCTAATCCCTTTCTATTGTGTTACCGACTGTCCATTTGCTAATCCCTTTCTATTGTGTTACCGACTGTCCGTTTGCTAATCCCTTTCTATTGTGTTACCGACTGTCCGTTTGCTAATCCCTTTCTATTGTGTTACCGACTGTCCATTTGCTAATCCCTTTCTATTGTGTTACCGACTGTCCGTTTGCTAATCCCTTTCTATTGTGTTACCGACTGTCCATTTGCTAATCCCTTTCTATTGTGTTACCGACTGTCCGTTTGCTAATACCTTTCTATTGTTACCGACTGTCCGTTTGCTAATCCCTTTCTATTGTGTAACCGACTGTCCGTTTCCTAATCCCTTTCTATTGTTACCGACTGTCCGTTTGCTAATCCCTTTCTATTGTGTTACCGACTGTCCGTTTGCTAATCCCTTTCTATTGTGTTACTGACTGTCCGTTTGCTAATCCCTTTCTATTGTGTTACTGACTGTACGTTTGCTAATCCCTTTCTATTGTGTTACCGACTGTCCGTTTGCTAATCCCTTTCTATTGTTACTGACTGTCCGTTTGCTAATCCCTTTCTATTGTGTTACCGACTGTCCGTTTGCTAATCCCTTTCTATTGTGTTACTGACTGTCCGTTTGCTAATCCCTTTCTATTGTGTAACCGACTGTCCGTTTGCTAATCCCTTTCTATTGTGTTACCGACTGTCCGTTTGCTAATCCCTTTCTATTGTGTTACCGACTGTCCGTTTGCTAATCCCTTTCTATTGTGTAACCGACTGTCCGTTTGCTAATCCCTTTCTATTGTGTTACCGACTGTCCGTTTGCTAATCCCTTTCTATTGTGTTACTGACTGTCCGTTTGCTAATCCCTTTCTATTGTGTTACTGACTGTCCGTTTGCTAATCCCTTTCTATTGTGTTACTGACTGTCCGTTTGCTAATCCCTTTCTATTGTGTTACTGACTGTCCGTTTGCTAATCCCATGTGGAACTCTAAGTTGTTTTTGTGGCACAGCTTTGCTTTATCTTGGCCAGGTCGCAGTTGTAAATGAGAACTTGTTCTTAATAGGCCAACCTGGTTAAATAAAGGTGAAATAAAATGACAAATTAATAACTTAATTACCAATTATTAGAAGGAAAACTATTTCACTCATATTTGAAAACATTTTAGGTCAGATTTCATATAAACCTGTAAACACTGGACAGATACTTTAAGCTCAATCATCTGAGCTGGAGTTTACAAACACAGAACATAAAGCCAACACATAAACAAACTTAGTCCCAGATATAAATCAAATTGGTCACATACACAGGGTTAGCAGATGTTATTGGTCACATACACATGGTTAGCAGATGTTATTGGTCACATACACAGGGTTAGCAGATGTTATTGGTCACATACACAGGGTTAGCAGATGTTATTGGTCACATACACATGGTTAGCAGATGTTATTGGTCACATACACATGGTTAGCAGATGTTATTGGTCACATACACATGGTTAGCAGATGTTATTGGTCACATACACAGGGTTAGCAGATGTTATTGGTCACATACACAGGGTTAGCAGATGTTATTGGTCACATACACAGGGTTAGCAGATGTTATTGGTCACATACACAGGGTTAGCAGATGTTATTGGTCACATACACAGGGTTAGCAGATGTTATTGGTCACATACACAGGGTTAGCAGATGTTATTGGTCACATACACAGGGTTAGCAGATGTTATTGGTCACATACACAGGGTTAGCAGATGTTATTGGTCACATACACATGGTTAGCAGATGTTATTGGTCACATACACAGGGTTAGCAGATGTTATTGGTCACATACACATGGTTAACAGATGTTATTGGTCACATACACATGGTTAGCAGATGTTATTGGTCACATACACATGGTTAACAGATGTTATTGGTCACATACACATGGTTAGCAGATGTTATTGGTCACATACACATGGTTAACAGATGTTATTGGTCACATACACAGGGTTAGCAGATGTTATTGGTCACATACACATGGTTAACAGATGTTATTGGTCACATACACATGGTTAGCAGATGTTATTGGTCACATACACAGGGTTAGCAGATGTTATTGGTCACATACACAGGGTTAGCAGATGTTATTGGTCACATACACAGGGTTAGCAGATGTTATTGGTCACATACACAGGGTTAGCAGATGTTATTGGTCACATACACAGGGTTAGCAGATGTTATTGGTCACATACACAGGGTTAGCAGATGTTATTAGTCACATACACATGGTTAGCAGATGTTATTGGTCACATACACAGGGTTAGCAGATGTTATTAGTCACATACACAGGGTTAGCAGATGTTATTGGTCACATACACAGGGTTAGCAGATGTTATTGGTCACATACACAGGGTTAGCAGATGTTATTGGTCACATACACATGGTTAGCAGATGTTATTGGTCACATACACAGGGTTAGCAGATGTTATTGGTCACATACACAGGGTTAGCAGATGTTATTGGTCACATACACATGGTTAGCAGATGTTATTGGTCACATACACATGGTTAGCAGATGTTATTGGTCACATACACATGGTTAGCAGATGTTATTGGTCACATACACATGGTTAGCAGATGTTATTGGTCACATACACATGGTTAGCAGATGTTATTGGTCACATACACAGGGTTAGCAGATGTTATTGGTCACATACACAGGGTTAGCAGATGTTATTGGTCACATACACATGGTTAGCAGATGTTATTGGTCACATACACATGGTTAGCAGATGTTATTGGTCACATACACAGGGTTAGCAGATGTTATTGGTCACATACACAGGGTTAGCAGATGTTATTGGTGACATACACATGGTTAGCAGATGTTATTGGTCACATACACAGGGTTAGCAGATGTTATTGGTCACATACACATGGTTAGCAGATGTTATTGGTCACATACACAGGGTTAGCAGATGTTATTGGTCACATACACAGGGTTAGCAGATGTTATTGGTCACATACACAGGGTTAGCAGATGTTATTGGTCCCATACACAGGGTTAGCAGATGTTATTGGTCACATACACAGGGTTAGCAGATGTTATTGGTCACATACACATGGTTAGCAGATGTTATTAGTCACATACACAGGGTTAGCAGATGTTATTGGTCACATACACATGGTTAGCAGATGTTATTGGTTACATACACATGGTTGGCAGATGTTAATGGTCACATACACATGGTTAGCAGATGTTATTGGTCACATACACATGGTTAGCAGATGTTATTGGTCACATACACAGGGTTAGCAGATGTTATTGGTCACATACACAGGGTTAGCAGATGTTATTGGTCACATACACAGGGTTAGCAGATGTTATTGGTCCCATACACAGGGTTAGCAGATGTTATTGGTCACATACACAGGGTTAGCAGATGTTATTGGTCACATACACATGGTTAGCAGATGTTATTAGTCACATACACATGGTTAGCAGATGTTATTGGTGACATACACATGGTTAGCAGATGTTATTGGTCACATACACATGGTTAGCAGATGTTATTGGTCCCATACACAGGGTTAGCAGATGTTATTGGTCACATACACCTGGTTAGCAGATGTTATTGGTCCCATACACAGGGTTAGCAGATGTTATTGGTCACATACACAGGGTTAGCAGATGTTATTGGTCACATACACATGGTTAGCAGATGTTATTAGTCACATACACATGGTTAGCAGATGTTATTGGTGACATACACATAATTAGCAGATGTTATTGGTCACATACACATGGTTAGCAGATGTTATTAGTCACATACACAGGGTTAGCAGATGTTATTGGTGACATACACATGGTTAGCAGATGTTATTGGTCCCATACACAGGGTTAGCAGATGTTATTGGTCACATACACAGGGTTAGCAGATGTTATTGGTCACATACACATGGTTAGCAGATGTTATTAGTCACATACACATGGTTAGCAGATGTTATTGGTCCCATACACATGGTTAGCAGATGTTATTGGTCACATACACATGTTTAGCAGATGTTATTGGTCACATACACATGGTTAGCAGATGTTATTGGTCACATACACAGGGTTAGCAGATGTTATTGGTCCCATACACAGGGTTAGCAGATGTTATTGGTCACATACACAGGGTTAGCAGATGTTATTGGTTACATACACAGGGTTAGCAGATGTTATTGGTCACATACACATGGTTAGCAGATGTTATTGGTCACATACACATGGTTAGCAGATGTTATTGGTCACATACACAGGGTTAGCAGATGTTATTGGTCACATACACAGGGTTAGCAGATGTTATTGGTCACATACACAGGGTTAGCAGATGTTATTGGTCACATACACATGGTTAGCAGATGTTATTGGTCACATACACAGGGTTAGCAGATGTTATTGGTCACATACACATGGTTAGCAGATGTTATTGGTCACATACACATGGTTAGCAGATGTTATTGGTCACATACACAGGGTTAGCAGATGTTATTAGTCACATACACAGGGTTAGCAGATGTTATTAGTCACATGGTTAACAGATGTTATTAGTTACATACACATGGTTAGCAGATGTTATTGGTCACATACACAGGGTTAGCAGATGTTATTAGTCACATGGTTAACAGATGTTATTAGTTACATACACATGGTTAGCAGATGTTATTGGTTACATACACATGGTTAGCAGATGTTATTTACAATGGCTGCCTAGGAACAGTGGTTAACTGCCTTGTTCAGGGGCAGATATTTACCTTGTCAGCTCAGGGATTCGATCTAGCAACCTTTCGGTTACTGGCCCAACACTCAAACCACGAGGCTACCTGCCACCTCTACACTCTAACCACGAGGCTTCCTGCCACCTCGACACTCTAACCACGAGGCTACCTGCCGCCTCCACACTCTAACCACGAGGCTACCTGCCACCTCTACACTCTAACCACGAGGCTACCTGCCGCCTCTACACTCTAACCACGAGGCTACCTGCCGCCTCTACACTCTAACCACGAGGCTACCTGCCACCACAGACATACAGGATATCACTTGTTATACATCATTATTATACATAAAGCATTGCCAAAAGCACAAGACATACTGTTGCATGTAGGTCTACATTATTTATCGATTGATCATACAGAAATATAAAACATTATTTTAACTACTACAAAGCAATTACATGTGGTGCAGGAACCACTGACTCACTGCATTATTCTATAGTATTATCAAGACACCTGCTGTTAACTCTTAACTACTTAGGACAGCTGCTGTTAACTCTTAACTACTTAGGACAGCTGCTGTTAACTCTTAACTACTTAGGACAGCTGCTGTTAACTCTTAACTACTTAGGACAGCTGCTGTTAACTCTTAACTACTTAGGACAGCTGCTGTTAACTCTTAACTACTTAGGACAGCTGCTGTTAACTCTTAACTACTTAGGACAGCTGCTGTTAACTCTTAACTACTTAGGACAGCTGCTGTTAACTCTTAACTACTTAGGACAGCTCACGAGGTGTCCTAAATATCTGCCGACTAGGTGGGACTAGAGACTTCATGCATAGTTACCCACCCACTTATACCCATAAGTGTAAAATGTCTTTATTCTCAGCACTTATATGGCCAATGTTCTACTCTGAGACACTGTGTGAACATGGTCCCAGATCTCAACATATTGTTATAGAAAAACATAGAATGTTTGTTTTACATAATAATCCAAAATGAATATTACTAATGTAACCCACTGTAAAGACTGGGTTTAGTTGATTGTGTTGCACAGATCATGTCCGCGTTCTGGAACTGTCCGCGTCCCCGTACAGAACAGTCCGCGTCCCCGTACAGAACTGTCCGCGTCCCCGTACAGAACAGTCCGCGTCCCCGTACAGGACAGTCCGCGTCCCCGTACAGAACAGTCCGCGTTCCCGTTCGGTGTGGCGCCAAGCCGGTTACGCGCAGAGTGGACTGAGGTGATCTTGGGGAATAACGACGTAGTTTGTTACAGTGTTGAAACACCGAAGTTTATTGTTCAATTTGCTTTTTTCTTTACGGTCAGGGACAGTATGAGTGTAGCCAGATCCTTTTCACTCTCTATCCTTGTTTCAATTTGTGGTTCACCGGATTCATCATCGAGACGAGAGACAGACGCACGACCTGCTAGCTAGTCGGTACAGCTCGGTAAGTTAGCAAGCTACTCTACCTGCAGCATCCTAGTTATCCTAGCTAGTCGGTACAGCTCGGTAAGCTAGCTAGCTACTCTATCAGCAGCATCCTAGTTATCCTAGCTAGTCGGTACAGCTCGGTAAGCTAGCTAGCTACTCTACCAGCAGCATCCTAGTTATCCTATCTAGTCGGTACAGCTCGGTAAGCTAGCTAGCTACTCTACCAGCAGCATCCTAGTTATCCTAGCTAGTCGGTACAGCTCGGTAAGCTAGCTAGCTACTCTACCAGCAGCATCCTAGTTACCATAGCTACCACTACATCATCACCGGCTGTCTGCATTTCTTCTGGACCGATGAAGCTCCACCGGTTGTTTCTTCCATCTGTTAAATCCCGGTGAGGCTTCTCCCTCTCTCGTTGACGGATGCTGGCTACCTCTGTCCGGTTCTCCTCTCTTCACTAGATGGACGGTAACTTTAGTGTTTAAACCTAAATAAATAGTAACAATAGCAGGTATTGAACCCCGGGTAAATAATCACTAGTCAGAACCTCAACCTCAGTATACATTCATTATAAAAATCATCTTAATATCTGATATTGTGAGTAAATAACCTCGAGAGTGCGTCTTCCAGCCCTCCAATAAATTACATCATTCAACCCTCCCGGTTAGTAAATTTACCTCAACATCCCCCGGAGAAGGCAGAGTAACGACACCAGCCTTTTAGCGGGGCTGACAGACTGACTACAACGCTCGCGACGCCAAATTAATTTCGTTATTAAAAATGACACACTGCTCGCGCCATTAACTAACGTCAGGAAGTCAGTTCTATTTGTGAAACTCTTCTTATGTTTCCCCATCTGAGCTCAGAGTAGATGAGAGATGTAATGTTTGTCTCTGTTGTGTTGAAGTCCAATCAAGCAGGAGAGACCAGCCTCCCCTGTTCCCAGCTGTGTGTCCATGAAGAGTGACCAGTCTATGAATCTACCTATAGAGTTTAGAAAGGGAGACTTTTCTACTGAACAAAGGTAAGAAGAACTCATGGGTCCTGGTCAGTGAGTTAAACAACACTGTCTCTAGTCATTTCTCCTCTCCCATTTTCCCATTTATTGTTGTTGTTTTCATAATCCATAGGCTCATCCTTTTGTCCATTTTCATAGTCCTAAAACAATATTAAACAAACACAACATTCCCTCCGTGTGTGTGTGTGTGTGTGTGTGTGTGTGTGTGTGTGTGTGTGTGTGTGTGTGTGTGTGTGTGTGTGTGTGTGTGTGTGTGTGTGTGTGTGTGTGTGTGTGTCTGTGTCTGTGTGTGTGTGTGTGTGTGTGTGTTTGTGTGCACTCCCTGGATGAGGAGTGGTAATCTCTATCCTGATTTTCTAGTCACTTTTACCTCTACCTACATGTACATATTATCTCAATTATAGCCTCATTATTACCTCAATTACCTGGTACCCGGCACATTGACTCAGTACTGGTTCTCCTTAGAGTCTCATTATTACCTCAACTACCTCGTACCCTGCACATTGACTCAGTACTGGTACTCCTTATAGTCTCATTATTACCTCAACTACCTGGTACCCTGCACATTGACGCAGTACTGGTACTCCTTATAGTCTCATTATTACCTCAACTACCTGGTAGCCCTACACATTGACTCAGTACTGGTACTCCTTATAGTCTCATTATTACCTCAACTACCTGGTACCCTGCACATTGACTCAGTACTGGTACTCCTTATAGTCTCATTATTACCTCAACTACCTGGTAGCCCTACACATTGACTCAGTACTGGTTCTCCTTATAGTCTCATTATTACCTCAACTACCTGGTACCCTGCACATTGACTCAGTACTGGTGGTACTCCTTATAGTCTCATTATTACCTCAAATACCTGGTAGCCCTACACATTGACTCAGTACTGGTACTCCTTATAGTCTCATTATTACCTCAACTACCTGGTAGCCCTGCACATTGACTCAGTACTGGTTCTCCTTATAGTCTCATTATTACCTCAACTACCTGGTACCCTGCACATTGACGCAGTACTGGTACTCCTTATAGTCTCATTATTACCTCAACTACCTGGTAGCCCTACACATTGACTCAGTACTGGTACTCCTTATAGTCTCATTATTACCTCAACTACCTGGTACCCTGCACATTGACTCAGTACTGGTACTCCTTATAGTCTCATTATTACCTCAACTACCTGGTACCCTGCACATTGACTCAGTACTGGTTCTCCTTATAGTCTCATTATTACCTCAACTACCTGGTACCCTGCACATTGACTCAGTACTGGTACTCCTTATAGTCTCATTATTACCTCAACTACCTGGTATCCCTACACATTGACTCAGTACTGGTTCTCCTTATAGTCTCATTATTACCTCAACTACCTGGTACCCTGCACATTGACTCAGTACTGGTGGTACTCCTTATAGTCTCATTATTACCTCAACTACCTGGTAGCCCTACACATTGACTCAGTACTGGTACTCCTTATAGTCTCATTATTACCTCAACTACCTGGTACCCTGCACATTGACTCAGTACTGGTTCTCCTTATAGTCTCATTATTACCTCAACTACCTGGTACCCTGCACATTGACACAGTACTGGTACTCCTTATAGTCTCATTATTACCTCAACTACCTGGTAGCCCTACACATTGACTCAGTACTGGTACTCCTTATAGTCTCATTATTACCTCAACTACCTGGTACCCTGCACATTGACTCAGTACTGGTACTCCTTATAGTCTCATTCTTGTTATTTTGTGTTGCTATTTCCTTATTTTTATTTACAAGTCACAAGGACAACGTAGCACGTCCTGTGAACACGTCAGGGTTCCATAGCCGGAGGCAGACCAGCAGGAACTGGATCAGCAGCACAACAAGGTAACACGTCTGGTGAACAGGTCAGAGTTCATATCCTCAGGTAGACCAGTAGAAACTGGATCAGCAGCACAACAAGGTATCACGTCTGGTGAACAGGTCAGAGTTCATATCCTCAGGCAGACCAGCAGAAACTGGACCAGCAGCACAACAAGGTAACACGTCTGGTGAACAGGTCAGAGTTCATATCCTCAGGTAGACCAGTAGAAACTGGATCAGCAGCACAACAAGGTATCACGTCTGGTGAACAGGTCAGAGTTCATATCCTCAGTCAGACCAGCAGAAACTGGATCAGCAGCACAACAAGGTATCACGTCTGGTGAACAGGTCAGAGTTCATATCCTCAGGTAGACCAGTAGAAACTGGATCAGCAGCACTACAAGGTATCACGTCTGGTGAACAGGTCAGAGTTCATATCCTCAGGCAGACCAGTAGAAACTGGATCAGCAGCACTACAAGGTATCACGTCTGGTGAACAGGTCAGAGTTCATATCCTCAGGCAGACCAGTAGAAACTGGATCAGCAGCACTACAAGGTATCACGTCTGGTGAACAGGTCAGAGTTCATATCCTCAGGCAGACCAGCAGAAACTGGATCAGCAGCACTACAAGGTATCACGTCTGGTGGAGCCTGTATCAATACTGATAGGATGGAAAGAAAGGCAGATATATATTATTACTGTGTAAAACCTAGCAGATATATATTATTACTGTGTAAAACCTAGCAGATATATATTATTACTGTGTAAAACCTAGCAGATATATATTATTACTGTGTAAAACCTAGCAGATATATATTATTACTGTGTAAAACCTAGCAGATATATATTATTACTGTGTAAAACCTAGCAGTACTACTGATTCCTCTGAGAGTGAGGCAGATATATATTATTACTGTGTAAAACCTAGCAGATATATATTATTACTGTCTAAACCTAGCAGTACTACTGATTTCTCTGAGAGTGAGACAGATATATATTATTACTGTGTAAAACCTAGCAGTACTACTGATTCCTCTGAGAGTGAGACAGATATATATTATTACTGTGTAAAACCTAGCAGTACTACTGATTTCTCTGAGAGTGAGACAGATATATATTATTACTGTGTAAAACCTAGCAGTACTACTGATTTCTCTGAGAGTGAGGCAGATATATATTATTACTGTGTAAAACCTAGCAGTACTACTGGATGAGAGTGAGGCAGAAATAATTTAGAAAAAACATGATTATTTGTCTCTGAAAAAAACACAACTTATAAACATAATTTTTTTAACGTTCGCGACGCTAAATGAATTTCGTTATTAAAAATGACACACTGCTCGCGCCATTAACTAACGTCTGGAAGTCAGTTCTATTTGTGAAACTCTTCTTATGTTTCCCCATCTGAGCTCAGAGTAGATGAGAGATGTAATGTTTGTCTCTGTTGTGTTGAAGACCAAACAAGCAGGAGAGACCAGCCTCCCCTGTTCCCAGCTGTGTGTCCATGAAGAGTGACTGGTCTATGATTCAACCTATAAACTTTAGAGAGGGAGACTTTTCTACTGAACAAAGGTAAGAAGAACTCATGGGTCCTGGTCAGTGAGTTAAACAACACTGTCTCTAGTCATTTCTCCTCTCCCATTTTCCCATTTATTGTTGTTGTTTTCATAATCCATAGGCTCATCCTTTTATCCATTTTCATAGTCCTAAAACAATATTAAACAAACACAACATTCCCTGTGTGTGTGTGTGTGTGTGTGTGTGTGTGTGTGTGTGTGTGTGTGATGGGTGACCCTATATACTTTAGAGAGGGAGACTCTACTGAACAAAGGTAAGAAGAACTCATGGGTCCTGGTCAGTGACTCCTTATAGTCTCATTATTACCTCAACTACCTGGTACCCTGCATATTGACTCAGTACTGGTTCTCCTTATAGTCTCATTATTCGCGTCAACGAGCGTCTAGAAGTCAGTTCTATTTGTGACGCAGTTCGCGCTGCATCTCGTCATTGGTTTATAGAAGCAGGTACCCACGTGCCATCACCTCATTGGTTTATAGAAGCAGGTACCCACGTGCCATCACCCCATTGGTTTATAGCAGCAGGTACCCACGTGCCATCTCCTCATTGGTTTATAGAAGCAGGTACCCACGTGCCATCTCCTCATTGGTTTATAGAAGCAGGTACCCACGTGCCATCTCCTCATTGGTTTATAGAAGCAGGTACCCACTGGCCATCTCCTCATTGGTTTATAGAAGCAGGTACCCACGTGCCATCTCCTCATTTAGCAAGAAAACATAAACAAACATTTCTGAAATGGATATATAGCTTTTTGGAATGAAACTCTTATGTTTCCCCATCTGAGCTCAGAGTAGATGAGAGATGTAATGTTTGTCTCTGTTGTGTTGAAGACCAATCCAGCAGGAGAGACCAGCCTCCCCTGTTCCCAGCTGTGTGTCCATGAAGAGTGACAAGTCTATGGAACCTCCTATAAATCATCAAACAGACCTGGCCTCCATATTCAGTGTATGTGGTCCTGTTATGTACATTTGTTTTTGTTTACCTCAAGTAAAGTTGATCTGTCAATCATTCATTCATGTGTTAATGTCTTGCTTAACTGATTTACTTGATTTATTTCAGTTGCTTGAAGAGAAAATGATGACATTTGTGAAGAACGAGCTGAAGATGTTCAAGAGGATTCTTAGTCCAGAACTCCCAGAAGGCTTTGAGAGTCAGAAGCAGGATAAGGAAGTACTGGATGCTGAAGATGAGCAGCAGGAGAGCAGTGCCAGAGAGGGGGCTCTGAAGATCACACTGCACATCCTGAGGAAAATGAACCAGAAGGAGCTTGCTGACACACTGGAGAAATGTAAGATCTGTCTGCCTCATGTTGAATGCTGATTCATAACATGTAAAAGCTGTAGCTAAAGTACAGCTAAAGTAGCTGTGTAACTCAATGATATTGTAGCAGCCTTAACACAACACCTAGTGACCTCATCAAGTAGCAGCAGGGATGTGTTGTGGTGATTAATTTAGAGAGAGAGAGAGAACATTAATAATACCATCAATAATACCGATAATAATATAATCAGTCACACCAGTCTGTAATGCATTATGACAACATTTACACATTTATACAGTCAGTTAAGATAATAAATTATTATAATGTACAACTTTATAACAGTCCTACGATACTGTAGACATTAAAACAGACGTAATATTAATATCCTCTGTGTTATTTCTAGATTCAGATGAGCTCGCTGTGATTTGCCAACGTGAACTCAAATCTAATCTAAAGAAGAAGTTTCAATGTGTATTTGAGGGGATCGCTAAACAAGGAAACCCAACACTTCTCAATAAGATCTACACAGAGCTCTACATCACAGAGGGTGGAACAGGAGAGGTCAATAATGAACATGAGCTGAGACAGATTGAGACAACAACCAGGAAACAAGCAAGACCAGAGACTGCAATCAAATGTAACGACATCTTCAAACCCTTAACTGGACAAGACAAACTTATCAGAACTGTGCTGACAAAGGGAGTCGCTGGCATTGGAAAAACAGTTGCTGTGCAGAAATTCATTCTGGACTGGGCTGAAGGAAAAGCAAATCAGGATGTCCAATTTGTATTTTCATTCCCTTTCCGGGAGCTGAATTTGATGAAAGAGGACAAACACACTTTTATTGAACTTCGTAATCACTTCTCAATGGAGACCAAACAATCAAGAATCTCCAACCTCGACAAGTACAAAGTGCTGTTCATCTTTGATGGTCTGGATGAGTGCCGACTGCCCCTAGACTTCCAGAAGAACAAGATATGTTGTGACGTCACAGAGTCAACCTCAGTGGATGTTCTGCTGACAAATCTCATCAAGGGAAATCTGCTTCCCTCTGCTCTCCTCTGGATAACTACCCGACCTGCAGCAGCCAATAAGATCCCTTCAGGGTGTGTTGACCAGGTGACAGAGGTACGAGGGTTCAATGACCCACAGAAGGAGGAGTACTTCAGGAAGAGATTCAGTGATGAGGACCTGGCCAGCAGAATCATCTCACACATAAAGACATCAAGGAGCCTCCACATCATGTGCCACGTTCCAGTCTTCTGTTGGATTTCTGCAACAGTCCTTGAACAAATGCTGAAACACAAGAGAGAAGAGATGCCCAAGACTCTGACTGAGATGTACACACACCTTGTGATGTTTCATACCAAACAAAAGAATGAAAAGTATCTTGGGAAAGAAGAGACAGGTACACACTGGAATAAAGAGAGCATTCTGTCACTGGGAAAACTGGCTTTTCAACAGCTTGTGAATGGCAATCTGATTTTCTATGAAGAAGACCTGAAAGAGGCTGGCATTGATGTCAATGAAGCCTCAGTGTACTCAGGATTGTGCACACAGCTCTTTAAAGAGGAATGTGGGCTGTACCAGGACAAGGTGTACTGCTTTGTTCATCTGAGCATTCAGGAGTTTCTGGCTGCTGTATATGTGTGCCTCTCATTCATCAACAACAATGAGAATGTAATGGCTGAACTGCAATCAACATCCAGGAACTTTTCTGTGAGGATCAAACAAAGGCGTAAAGTTACTTTCTACAGGAGTGCTGTGGATAAAGCCTTACAAAGTGAGACAGGAAACCTGGACCTTTTCCTCCGCTTCCTTCTGGGCCTCTCACTGGAGTCCAATCAGAAGCACTTACGAGGTCTACTGACAAAGACAAGAAGCAGCTCACAGAGCCATGAAGAAACAGTCAAGTACATCAAGAAGAAGATCAGGAAGAATCTCTCTCCAGAGAGGAGCATCAATCTGTTCCACTGTCTGAATGAACTGAATGACCATTCTCTAGTGGAGGAGATCCAAAGATACCTGAGATCAGGAAGTCTCTCAGAACCCAACCTGTCACCTGCACAGTGGTCAGCTCTGGTCTTTGTGTTGCTGACTTCAGAAAAGGAGCTGGATGTGTTTGACCTGAAGAAATACTCCAGATCAGAGGAAGGTCTTCTGAGGCTGCTGCCAGTGGTCAAAGCCTCCAGAGCTGCTCTGTGAGTAAATAACATGACATATAAGAACTAATCATCAGGAAGAAATATTCAGTTTAGAGAAAAATATGTATTATAATATGTATAATATATTATTTTGAAAAACATATTGAATAAATTCATTGATTTTCACATTATAACATTATGACCATACAATTATAGGAGATGGAAGATTAATCTTTATGTTGTTTGAGAGAATAAACCAAATGCATCTACCATTGTCCTTCTACACTACTGGTGTTAAATGAACAGTGTGTTTGTGAAGTCATGATGATCTCTTTGTCAGGCTGTCAGGCTGTGGAGTCACAGAGGAAGGCTGTGCTTCTCTGGTCTCAGCTCTGGAGTCAAACCCCTCACACCTGAGAGAGCTGGACCTGAGTAACAATAACCTGAAGGATTCAGGAGTGAAGCTGCTCTCTGCTGGACTGGGGAATCCCCACTGTAAACTGGAGACTCTGAGGTCAGTATTATCAGATATGAAAGCACTTTATGTATGTAGTTCTCACATTTGAAAAGTCATAATTATTCGGTTATATTCACTTATAGTGTATTAAAGTAGTCATACGTTTAGTATTTGGTCCCATGTTCCATGCCTGCAGTGATTACATCAAGCTTGTGATTCTACTAACTTGTTGAATTTATTTCCAGTTTGTCTTGGTTGTGTTTTAGATGTTTTCCTAATAGAAACTGAATGGTGAATAATGTCCTGTCATTTTGGAGTCACTTCACTTGTATTGTCAGTAAGAATAGAAGATGTTTCTGAACACTTCTACATTCATGTGGATGCTACCATGATGATGAATAATCAGGAATGAATCGAGAATGATGATGAATGAGAAAGTTACAGAGGCTCAAAGATCCCCTCTGTTATTGGTAATGGTGAGAGGTTAGCATGTTTTGTTGTAGCCTCTGTTATTGGTAATGGTGAGAGGTTAGCATGTTTTGTTGTAGCCTCTGTTATTGGTAATGGTGAGAGGTTAGTATGTTTTGTTGTAGCCTCTGTTATTGGTAATGGTGAGAGGTTAGCATGTTTTGTTGTAGCCTCTGTTATTGGTAATGGTGAGAGGTTAGCATGTTTTGTTGTAGCCTCTGTTATTGGTAATGGTGAGAGGTTAGCATGTTTTGTTGTAGCCTCTGTTATTGGTAATGGTGAGAGGTTAGCATGTTTTCTTGTAGCCTCTGTTATTGGTTATGGTGAGAGGTTAGCATGTTTTGTTGTAGCCTCTGTTATTGGTAATGGTGAGAGGTTAGCATGTTTTGTTGTAGTCTCTGTTATTGGTAATGGTGAGAGGTTAGTATGTTTTGTTGTAGTCTCTGTTATTGGTAATGGTGAGAGGTTAGCATGTTTTCTTGTAGCCTCTGTTATTGGTAATGGTGAGAGGTTAGCATGTTTTCTTGTAGCCTCTGTTATTGGTAATGGTGAGAGGTTAGCATGTTTTCTTGTAGCCTCTGTTATTGGTAATGGTGAGAGGTTAGCATGTTTTGTTGTATCCTCTGTAACTTTCTCACTCATTATGATTCATTCACGATCTTTCTCAGTCAGGCTTGATGTTGTCATTGTGTTCGAGGAATATGGGACCAGATAAACTTTTGTCTAATGTAATACACTTTAAGTGTCAGAATAGTTATGACTTCTTCAAAAGGGGGGAATAGATACATAAAATGCTTTTTATTTTTCTAAACGGTGAAACAGATATGTATTAAAATATCCTCAAATAAAAGGTGACATTATAAACTGTCACCTCATATGAAACATTTGATCTGAAATCCAAAATGCTAACAGTGTAAGCAGGGAAAGCTAACATTTTAATACAACCTGTCTGTCATTGTATTTCTTCTGTGTTGGCAGACTCACTGTCTGTAAACTCACAGACACATCCTGTAAAGTGTTGGCCTCAGTTCTCAGTTCAAACCCCTCACACCTGAGAGAGCTGGACCTGAGTAACAATGACCTGAAGGATTCAGGAGTGAAGCTGCTCTCTGCTGGACTGGGGAATCCCCACTGTAAACTGGAGACTCTGAGGTCAGTATAATATATATTGTGGACTGTATACTCAATACAATCTAAATCTGATACCTCACTGTCTAAATAGATATGGTGTGGACTGTATACTCAATACAATCTAAATCTGATACCTCACTGTCTAAATAGATATGGTGTGGACTGTATACTCAATACAATCTAAATCTGATACCTCACTGTCTAAATAGATATGGTGTGGACTGTATACTCAATACAATCTAAATCTGATACCTCACTGTCTAAATAGATATGGTGTGGACTGTATACTCAATACAATCTAAATATGATACCTCACTGTCTAAATAGATATGGTGTGGACTGTATACTCAATACAATCTAAATCTGATACCTCACTGTCTGTCTTCTGACTGATACTGCTTTTTAAACTGGTCTGGTCAGTCTACTATAATATTTGTACTAGACATGTTTCTATCTGCAGGCAATACTTTGATCATTTGTCATTTTTTATGATGATACACTATTTTATGAATAGATATGGAAGGTTTCAGGACACTGATGTATCTGAATATGCTGAAAAATGAATATCAGTGTGATTTGAATATGATTTGACTCTTTGCAGGCTGTCAGGCTGTCTAGTCACAGAGGAAGGCTGTGCTTCTCTGGTCTCAGCTCTGAGGTCAAACCCCTCACACCTGAGAGAGCTGGACCTGAGCTACAATCACCCAGGAGACTCAGGAGTCAGACTGCTCTCTGCTGGACTGGAGGATCCACACTGCAGACTGGAGAAACTCAAGTATGTAGAGGGTTTATGTCAATGTTCATATCAGACATGTTTGACTTATCAGGCTGGTTAAGACAAACATTCTGACCACCACTTGGACAAAGTTATATGCTGACTGTGTGTGTGTGTGTGTGTGTGTTAGTGTCACCAGTGTGTGTGTGTGTGTGTGTGTCACCAGTGTGTGTGTGTGTGTGTGTTAGTGTCTCCAGTGTGTGTATGTGTGTGTGTCTCCAGTGTGTGTGTGTGTGTTAGTGTCTCCAGTGTGTGTGTGTGTGTGTGTGTGTGTGTCTCCAGTGTGTGTGTGTGTGTGTCTCCAGTGTGTGTGTGTGTTAGTGTCTCCAGTGTGTGTGTGTGTGTCACCAGTGTGTGTGTGTGTGTGTGTTTGTGAGTGTGTGTCACCAGTGTGTGTGTGTGTGTGTCACCAGTGTGTGTGTGTGTGTGTTAGTGTCTCCAGTGTGTGTGTGTGTCACCAGTGTGTGTGTGTGTGTGTGTGTGTCTCCAGTGTGTGTGTGTGTGTGTGTGTGTGTGTGAGTGTGTGTCACCAGTGTGTGTGTGTGTGTGTGTCACCAGTGTGTGTGTGTGTGTTTGTGTGTCTCCAGTGTGTGTGTGTGTGTGTGTCTCCAGTGTGTGTGTGTGTGTGTGTTTCCTGTGTGTGTTTGTGTGTGTGTGTGTGTTTGTGTGTGTGTGTGTGTCACCAGTGTGTGTGTGTGTTTGTGTGTCTCCAGTGTGTGTGTGTGTGTGTGTGTGTGTGTCTCCAGTGTGTGTGTGTGTGTGTTTCCTGTGTGTGTGTGTGTGTGTGTGTGTCACCAGTGTGTGTGTCACCAGTTTGTGTGTGTGTGTCACCAGTGTGTGTGTCACCAGTTTGTGTGTGTGTGTCTCCTGTGTGTGTGTGTGTGTGTCTCCTGTGTGTGTGTGTGTGTTACCAGTGTGTGTGTGTGTCTCCAGTGTGTGTGAGTGAGTGTCCATTGTGTGTGTGTGTTACCAGTGTGTGTGTGTCTCCAGTGTGTGTGAGTGAGTGTCCATTGTGTGTGTGTCTCCAGTGTGTTTGTGTCCAGTGTGTTTGTGTCCCCAGTGTGTGTGTCCAGTGTGTCCTGTGTGTGTGTGTGTCTCCAGTGTGTGTGAGTGTGTGTTTGTGTCCAGTGTGTTGTGTCCCCAGTGTGTGTGTGTGTGTGTGTGTCCAGTTTGTGTGTGTGTGTGTGTCTCCTGTGTGTGTGTGTGTGTC
The DNA here is from genome assembly GCF_002021735.2 of Oncorhynchus kisutch. Classification (NCBI taxonomy): domain Eukaryota; kingdom Metazoa; phylum Chordata; class Actinopteri; order Salmoniformes; family Salmonidae; genus Oncorhynchus; species Oncorhynchus kisutch. The sequence goes on from NW_022264387.1 coordinate 778,354, forward strand.
ACCAGTGTGTGTGTGTGTCACCAGTGTGTGTGAGTGTGTGTCCATTGTGTGTGTGTCTCCAGTGTGTGTGAGTGTGTGTGTGTTTCCAGTGTGTCCTGTGTGTTTGTCCTGTGTGTCCTGTGTGTGTGTGTGTGTGTGTGTCCAGTGTGTCCTGTGTGTGTGTGTGTGTCCAGTGTGTCCTGTGTGTGTGTGTGTGTGTGTGTCCAGTGTGTCCTGTGTGTGTGTGTCCTGTGTGTGTCCAGTGTGTCCTGTGTGTGTGTGTGTGTGTGTCCAGTGTGTGTGTCCAGTGTGTGTCCAGTGTGACCTATGTGTGTGTGTGTGTCCAGTGTGTCCTATGTGTGTGTGTGTGTGTGTGTCCTGTGTGTGTGCGTGTGTGTCCTGTGTGTGTGTGTGTGTCCAGTGTGTGTGTGTGTCCAGTGTGTGTGTGTGTGTGTGTGTGTGTGTGTGTGTCCAGTTTGTCCTGTGTGTGTGTGTGTGTGTTTGTCCAGTGTGTTTGTGTCCCCAGTGTGTGTGTGTCCAGTGTGTCCTGTGTGTGTGTGTGTCTCCAGTGTGTGTGAGTGTGTGTTTGTGTCCAGTGTGTTTGTGTCCCCAGTGTGTGTGTGTGTCCAGTTTGTGTGTGTGTGTGTGTGTGTCTCCTGTGTGTGTGTGTGTGTCACCAGTGTCTGTGAGTGTGTGTCCATTGTGTGTGTGTGAGTGTGTGTTTGTGTCCAGTGTGTTTGTGTGTTTGTGTGTGTGTGTGTGTCCAGTGTGTCCAGTGTGTCCTGTGTGTGTGTGTGTCCAGTGTGTCCTGTGTGTTTGTCCTGTGTGTCCTGTGTGTGTGTGTGTGTGTGTGTCCAGTGTGTCCTGTGTGTGTGTGTCCTGTGTGTGTCCAGTGTGTCCTGTGTGTGTGTGTGTGTGTGTCCTGTGTGTGTGTGTGTGTCCAGTGTGTCCAGTGTGTGTGTGTGTGTGTCTAGTGTGTGTGTGTGTGTGTCCAGTGTGTGTCCAGTGTGTGTGTCCAGTGTGTGTCCAGTGTGACCTATGTGTGTGTGTGTGTCCAGTGTGTCCTATGTGTGTGTGTGTGTCCAGTGTGACCTGTGTGTGTGTGTCCAGTGTGTCCTCTGTGTGTGTGTGTGTGTCCAGTGTGTCCTGTGTGTGTCCTGTGTGTGTGCGTGTGTGTCCTGTGTGTGTGTGTGTGTGTGTGTGTGTGTGTGTGTGTGTGTGTGTGTGTGTGTGTGTGTGTGTGTGTGTGTGTGTGTGTGTCCAGTGTGTGTCCAGTGTGTGTCTAGTGTGTCCAGTGTGTCCGGTGTGTGTGTGTCCTGTGTGTCCTGTGTGTGTCCTGTGTGTGTGTGTGTATGTGTCCTGTGTGTGTGTGTGTATCCCTCAATGACTGTCTGTTCTTCTGCTTACCGCTACAGTGTGGAACATGGTGGAGAGAACAGAATGAAACCTGGACTTAGAAAATGTGAGTGTTGACTGCTGTGAAGAATATGACTAAGAATAAGTCTTAATTCAAGTTAAGTCAAAGACCAACATCATTACTGACTTGGTCATATTAAATATCAGCTGTAGTTCTACAGAAGCAGAAATCAGGGACACCAACGTTTACAAAGAGTTGCTTTGATGTGTGTGTGTGTGTGTGTGTGTGTGTGTGTGTGTGTGTGTGTGTGTGTGTGTGTGTGTGTGTGTGTGTGTGTGTGTGTGTGTGTGTGTGTGTGTGTGTGTGTGTGTGTGTGTGGCGTGTCCGTGTTACATAAGGAATGTGTGTTTTTGTTCATGCATGCATACGTGTGTGTGTGTGTGTGTGTGTGTGTGTGTGTGTGTGTGTGTGTGTGTGTGTGTGTGTGTGTGTGTGTGTGTGTGTGTGTCCAGTGTGTGTGTAATTAATGTGGATAAGTGTGTTTTATATTACCATACAGTATAACATATGATCATTCAACAAGTCTCAAGTTACCTTAACTTCTCCTTTTGATACCTAGAAACATCTACATTAAATGAATTAGTGAAAAGTGAGTTAACATTCTAATGTGAATGATGATGATTTCTAATATTGTGTCTGGTTTCATCCATCAGATGTCTGTGATCTCACACTGGACCTAAACACAGTAAACAGACTCCTCTCTCTGTCTGAGGAGAACAGAAAGGTGACATGGAGGAGAGAGAAGCAGCCGTATCCTGATCACCCAGAGAGATTTGAGGACTGTGGACAGGTGCTGTGTAGAGAGGGTCTGACTGGGCGCTGTTACTGGGAGGTAGAGTGGAGTGGGGGGGGCTGTTATAGGAGTAACATATAAAGGAATCAGCAGGAGAGGAGGGGGTTATGACTGTTGTCTTGGATACAATGACAAGTCCTGGAGTCTGTTCTGCTCTGACAACAGATACTCTGCCTGTCACAATAATAATCCCACTACCATAGACGTCCCCCCCTCCAGCTCCCACAGAGTAGGAGTGTATCTGGACTGGCCAGCCGGCACTCTGTCCTTCTATAGAGCCTCCTCTGACACACTGACCCACCTGATCACATTCACCTCCACATTCACTGAGCCCCTCTATCCAGGGTTTTGGGTTTATTACAACTCCTCAGTGTCCCTGTAAATAATAACCTGACACACACACAATAGACTTACACACACACACACACTGAAACACACAAACACTGGACACACACACAATAGACTTACAAACACACACGGACACACACACTGGATACACACACACACACTGGATACACACACACTCACACTGGACGGACACACACTCACACTGGACACACACTGGACACACACACAATAGACTTACAAACACACACGGACACACACACTGGATACACACTCCTCAGTGTCCCTGTAAATAACAACCTGACACACACTGGACACACACACACACACACACACACACACACACACATACATACACACACACACACACACACACACACACACACACACACACACACACACACACACACATACATACACACATACACACACACACACACACACACACACACTGGACAAATACACACACACACACAATGGACAAACACACACTGGACAAATACACACACACACGCACTCTGGACACACACACACACACTGGACACACACACACTGGGCACACACACACTAGACACACACACAATGGACACACACTAGACACACACACACTAGACACACACACAATGGACACACACTAGACAACACACACTAGACACACACTAGACACACACACACTAGACACACACTAGACACACACACAATGGACACACACTAGACACACACACACTAGACACACACACAATGGACACACACTAGACAACACACACTAGACACACACACACTAGACACACACACACTGGACAAATACACACACACACACACACACTCTGGACACACACACACACTGGACACACACACACTAGACACACACACAATGGACACACACTAGACACACACACACACTAGACACACACACACTAGACACACACACACACTAGACACACATACACACACACACACACACACACACTGGACACACACACTGGACACACAGACAGGACACACACACTGGACACACACACTGGACACACAGACACTCTGGACACACAGACACTCTGGACACACACACACACTGGACACACGCACACACTGGACACACACACTCAGGACACACACACACTGGACAAATACACACACACACACACACAGTGGTCACACACAAACACACACACACAGGACACACACACACACACACTGGACACACACAGTGGACACGCACACACACACACTGGACACACACACACAGACAGGACACACACACTGGACACACACACTGGACACACACACTCTGGACACACACACACTGGACACACACACACTGGACACACACATACTCTGGACACACACATACTCTGGACACACACATACTCTGGACACACACAGACTCTGGACACACACAGACTCTGGACACACACACACACACTCTGGACACACACACACACACTCTGGACACACTCACACACACATACTCTGGACACACACACACATACTCTGGACACACACATACTCTGGACACACACACACATACTCTGGACACACACACACACACTCTGGACACACACAAATATACTCTGGACACACACACACTCTGGACACACACACTGGACAAGCACACACTGGACAAATACACACACACGCACTCTGGACACACACGCACTCTGGACACACACACACTCTGGACACACACACACACACTGGACACACACACACTCTGGACACACACACACACACACTGGACACACTGGACACACACACACTGGACACACACACACACACTGGACACACACACACACACTCTGGACACACACACACTCTGGACACACACACACACACTGGACACACTGGACACACACACACTCTGGACACACACACACACACACTGGACACACACACACACACTCTGGACACACACACTCTGGACACACACACACTCTGGACAAACACACACTGGACAAATACACACACACGCACTCTGGACACACAAACACACACTGGACAAATATACACACACACACACACAGGACACACACACTCTGGATACACACACACACACACAGTGGTCACACACAAACACACACACACAGGACACACACACACACACACAGGACACAGGACACACTGGACACACACACTCTGGACACACACACACTCTGGACACGCACACACACACTCTGGACACACACACACACACTGGACACACACACACACACTGGACACACACACACAGACAGGACACACACACTGGACACACACACTGGACACACACACTCTGGACACACACACACTGGACACACAGACACTCTGGACACACACAGACTCTGGACACACACAGACTCTGGACACACACAGACTCTGGACACACACACACACACTCTGGACACACACACTCTGGACACACACACACACACTGGACACACTGGACACACACACACTCTGGACACACACACACACACTCTGGACACACACACTCTGGACACACACACTCTGGACACACACACACTCTGGACAAACACACACTGGACAAATACACACACACGCACTCTGGACACACACACACTGGACAAACACACACTGGACAAATACACACTGGACAAATATACACACACACACACAGGACACACACACTCTGGATACACACACACACACACTGGACAAACACACACTGGACAAATATACACACACACACGCACACACACAGGACACACACACTCTGGATACACACACACACACACGCACACTGGACACACACACTCTGGGCACACACACACTCTGGACACACACACACACTGGACACACACACACTCTGCACACACACATACTGGACACACACACACACACTGGGCACACACACACTCTGGACAAAAACACACTCTGGGCAAACACACACTCTGGACAAACACACACTCTGGGCACACACACACTCTGGACACTCACACACACTCTGGACACTCACACACACTGGACACACATACACACTGGACACACACACACACACACTGGACACACACACACACACACTGGACACACACACACACTGGACACACACACACACTGGACACACACACACACACTGGACACACACACACACTGGACACACACACACTCTGGAAACACACACACTCTGGAAACACACACACTCTGGACACACACACACTCTGGACACACACACACACTCTGGACACACACACTCTGGACACACACACACTCTGGACACACACACTCTGGACACACACCACACACACACTCTGGACACACACACACACACACTGGACACACACACACTCTGGAAACACACACACTCTGGAACACACACATTCTGGACACACACACACTCTGGACACACACACACTCTGGACACACACACACACACACACACACACACACACACACTCTGGACACACACACACACACACACACACACATGCGCGTCTTTCTATAGTTGTGAGGACCTCTTACAACAACACTGTTAAAATACAATGTGATCATGTGAAAAAACTAATTATACAATTATATATAATTATATCTGGACATACGCTCCATAGTTGTATAATTATATATGGACATACGCTCCATAGTTGTATAATTATATATGGACATACGCTCCATAGTTGTATAATTATATCTGGACATACGCTCCATAGTTGTATAATTATATATGGACATACGCTCCATAGTTGTACAATTATATATGGACATACGCTCCATAGTTGTACACTATAGATTTGGATTTCTTTCAGGACCTCTTACAATGTATTTTATGTTGAATAACAAATTGTATAATTATATATGGACATACGCTCCATAGTTGTATAATTATATATGGACATACGCTCCATAGTTGTATAATTATATATGGACATACGCTCCATAGTTGTATAATTATATATGGACATACGCTCCATAGTTGTACAAGTAAACAAGGATATATTGTACTGTTCATAATAAAACATACTTGAAACAAGAAAAGGCTGTTAATTGTGAAAACAGTTTGTTTATTGATTTAACGTTTCCTCTGTCAGGTTGATGTTAACCTGCGACTGGTTGAAACATGAAACAAATATGAAATGAAATACAAAACAATTAAATATGTGGAATAGAATTAAACAAATTGTACAATTAGTACAACAGAGTGGTGTGATGCAGGGTTACTATAGCAACAGTGTTCTGAGGGTCACTATAGCAACAGAGTGTTGTGATGCAGGGTTACTATAGCAACAGTGTTCTGAGGGTCACTATAGCAACAGAGTGTTGTGATGCAGGGTCACTATAGCAACATAGTGTTGTGATGCAGGGTCACTATAGCAACAGAGTGTTGTAATGCAGGGTCACTATAGCAACAGAGTGTTGTAATGCAGGGTCACTATAGCAACAGAGTGTTGTGATGCAGGGTTACTATAGCAACAGTGTTGTAATGCAGGGTCACTATAGCAACAGAGTGTTGTGATGCAGGGTCACTATAGCAACAGAGTTCTCTCTGCTCTCTCTTCTCTGCTCTCTTTCTGCTCTCTCTCTCTTCTCTGCTCTCTTTCTGCTCGCTCTCTCTGCCCTCTGCTCTCTCTGCTCTCTGCTCTCTCTGCTCTCTGCTCTCTCTGTTCTCCGCTCTCTCTTCTCTGCTCTCTTTCTGCTCTCTCTCTCTTCTCTGCTCTCTTTCTGCTCGCTCTCTCTGCTCTCTCTGCCCTCTGCTCTCTCTGCTCTCTGCTCTCTCTTTTCTCTGCTCTCTCTGTTCTCTGCTCTCTCTCTGTTCTCTGCTCTATCTGCTCTCTCAGCCTGCTCTCTGCTCTCTCTCTGCTCTCTCTTTTCTCTGCTCTCTCTTTGCTCTCTGCTCTCTCTTTGCTCTCTGCTCTCTCATTCTTTGCTCTCTCACACTTTCTTTGCTTTCTCAGCCTGCTCTCTCTCTGCTCCCTCTCTCTCACACTCTCTGCTCCCTCTCTCTCACACGCTCTGCTCTCTCTCTCCCACACTCTGCTCTCTCTCTCCCACACACTCTGCTCTCTCTCTGCTCTCTCTCTCCCACACACTCTGCTCTCTCTCTGCTCTCTCTCCCACACTCTCTGCTCTCTCTCCCACACACTCTGCTCTCTCTGCTCTCTCTCTCTCCCACACTCTGCTCTCTCTCTCTCCCACACACTCTGCTCTCTCTCTGCTCTCTCTCCCACACACTCTAATCTCTCTCTCTGCTCTCTCTCTCTCCCACGCTCTCTCTCTCTCCCACAATCTCTGCTCTCTCTCTCCCACAGTCTGCTCTCTCTCTCTGCTCTCTCTCTCTCTGCTCTCTCTCCCACACTCTGCTCTCTCTCTCTCCCATACTTTCTTCTCTCTCTCTCTCCCACACTCTCTGCTCTCTCTCTGCTCTCTCCCACACTCTCTGCTCTCTCTCTCTCCCACACTCTGCTCTCTCTCTGCTCTCTCTCTCTGCTCTCTCTCTCTGCTCTCTCTCCCTGCTCTCTCTCTCTCTCTCTGCTCTCTCTCTCCCTGCTCTCTCTCTCTGCTCTCTCTCTGCTCTCTCTCCCACTCTCTGCTCTCTCTGCTCTCTCTCTCTGCTCTCTCTCTCTCCCACTCTCTGCTCTCTCTCTCTCCCACTCTCTGCTCTCTCTCTCTCTCTCACACTTTCTTCTCTCTCTCTCTCCCACACTTTCTTCTCTCCCCCACACTTTCTTCTCTCTCTATCTCTCACTTTCTCTATCATTACAGTGGTGCAAACAACATCACTGCAGAGAGAGAGAGAGAGTCTAATATACTGATATGCAGTAACATTCAGAAAGTATTCAGACCCCTTGACTTTTTACACATTTTGTCACGTTACAGCCTTATTCTAAAATGGATTAAATGTGTTTTTCCCCTCATCAATCTACACACAATAACCCAGAATTACAAAGCAAAAACTGTTTATTTTATGTGTGAACATTTTATTTAAAAAAACTTAGATATCACAGAGGGAGAGGGAGAGTAGAGAGTCAGAACAGAGGGAAAGAGAGAGAGAGGGAGGGTAGAGAGTCAGAACAGAGGGAAAGAGAGAGAGAGGGAGGGTAGAGAGTCAGAACAGATTGAAAGAGAGAGAGGGAGGGAGGGTAGAGAGTCAGAACAGAGGGAAAGAGAGAGATGGAGGGTAGAGAGTCAGAACAGAGGGAAAGAGAGAGAGGGAGGGTAGAGAGTCAGAACAGAGGGAAAGAGAGAGAGAGGGAGGGTAGAGAGTCAGAACAGAGGGAAAGAGAGAGAGAGGGAGGGTAGAGAGTCAGAACAGATTGAAAGAGAGAGAGGGAGGGAGGGTAGAGAGTCAGAACAGAGGGAAAGAGAGAGATGGAGGGTAGAGAGTCAGAACAGAGGGAAAGAGAGAGAGGGAGGGTAGAGAGTCAGAACAGAGGGAGGGTAGAGAGTCAGAACAGAGGGAAAGAGAGAGAGAGGGAGGGTAGAGAGTCAGAACAGATTGAAAGAGAGAGAGGGAGGGAGGGTAGAGAGTCAGAACAGAGGGAAAGAGAGAGATGGAGGGTAGAGAGTCAGAACAGAGGGAAAGAGAGAGAGGGAGGGTAGAGAGTCAGAACAGAGGGAGGGTAGAGAGTCAGAACAGATTGAAAGAGAGAGAGAGGGAGGGAGGGTAGAGAGTATGAACAGATGGAAAGAGAGAGAGAGGGAGGGTAGAGAGTCAGAACAGAGTGAAAGAGAGAGAGAGGGAGGGGAGAGAGTCAGAACAGAAGGAAAGAGAGAGAGAGGGAGGGTAGAGAGTCAGAATAGAGGGAAAGAGAGAGAGAGGGAGGGTAGAGAGTCAGAACAGAGGGAAAGAGTAAGAGAGGGAGGGTAGAGAGTCAGAACAGAGGGAAAGAGAGAGAGAGGGAGGGTAGAGAGTCAGAACAGAGGGAAAGAGAGAGAGATGGAGGGTAGAGAGTCAGAACAGAGGGAAAGAGAGGGAGGGAGGGGAGAGAGTCAGAACAGAGGGAAAGAGAGAGAGAGAGAGAGAGAGGGAGGGAGGGGAGAGAGTCGAAACAGAGGGAAAGAGAGAGAGAGGGAGGGGAGAGTGTCAGAACAGGGGGAAAGAGAGAGAGGGAGGGGAGAGTGTCAGAACAGAGGGAAAGAGCGAGAGGGAGGGGAGAGAGTCAGAACAGAGGGAAAGAGAGAGAGGGGGAAGGGAGAGAGTCAGAACAGAGGGAAAGAGAGAGGGAGGGAGGGAGGGGAGAGAGTCAGAACAGAGGGAAGAGCGAGAGAGGATGTGTGGAAGTTGCTTTATGTTTGGTAATTGGGGGCCTTTGAGCCCTGATGGGCTGGGTGACATCAGTGACTCTCTGAGAGATTACTGTTGCTGTGGAGGGAGAGCAAGAGAGAGAGAGGAGGGAGAGAGAAATAGAAAGGGAGAGAGAGAGACTCTGAGAGATATGAGTCGCTGTGGAGGGAGAGCAAATCATCAAATCAAATCAAATTGTATTGGTCACATACACATGGTTAGCAGATGTTAATGCGAGTGTAGCGAAATGCTTGTGCTTCTAGTTCCGACAATGCAGTAATAACCAACAAGTAATCTAACTAACAATTCCAAAACTACTGTCTTATACACAGTGTAAGGGGATAAAGAATATGTACATAAGGATATATGAATGAGTGATGGTACAGAGCAGCATAGGCAAGATACAGTAGATGGTATCGAGTACAGTATATACATATGAGATGAGTATGTAAACAAAGTGGCATAGTTAAAGTGGCTAGTGATACATGTATTACATAAGGATGCAGTCGATGATATAGAGTACAGTATATACGTATGCATATGAGATGAATAATGTAGGGTAAGTAACATTATATAAGGTAGCATTGTTTAAAGTGGCTAGTGATATATTTACATCATTTCCCATCAATTCCCATTATTAAAGTGGCTGGAGTTGAGTCAGTGTTAGTGTGTTGGCAGCAGCCACTCAATGTTAGTGGTGGCTGTTTAACAGTCTGATGGCCTTGAGATAGAAGCTGTTTTTCAGTCTCTCGGTCCCAGCTTTGATGCACCTGTACTGACCTCGCCTTCTGGATGATAGCGGGGTGAACAGGCAGTGGCTCGGGTGGTTGATGTCCTTGATGATCTTTATGGCCTTCCTGTAACATCGGGTGGTGTAGGTGTCCTGGAGGGCAGGTAGTTTGCCCCCGGTGATGCGTTGTTCAGACCTCACTACCCTCTGGAGAGCCTTACGGTTGTGGGCAGAGCAGTTGCCGTACCAGGCGGTGATACAGCCCGCCATGATGCTCTCGATTGTGCATCTGTAGAAGTCTGTGAGTGCTTTTGGTGACAAGCCGAATTTCTTCAGCCTCCTGAGGTTGAAGAGGCGCTGTTGCGCCTTCTTCACGATGCTGTCTGTGTGAGTGGACCAATTCAGTTTGTCTGTGATGTGTATGCCGAGGAACTTAACTTGCTACCCTCTCCACTACTGTTCCATCGATGTAGATAGGGGGGTGTACCCTCTGCTGTTTCCTGAAGTCCACAATCATCTCCTTAGTTTTGTTGACGTTGAGTGTGAGGTTATTTTCCTGACACCACACTCCAAGGGCCCTCACCTCCTCCCTGTAGGCCGTCTCGTCGTTGTTGGTAATCAAGCCTACCACTGTTGTGTCGTCCGCAAACTTGATGATTGAGTTGGAGGCGTGCGTGGCCATGCAGTCGTGGGTGAACAGGGAGTACAGGAGAGGGCTCAGAACGCACCCTTGTGGGGCCCCAGTGTTGAGGATCAGCGGGGTGGAGATGTTGTTGCCTACCCTCACCACCTGGTGAGAGAGAAGGAGGGAGGAAGAGATTAGTCAGCAGTAATTATTCAGGACGACGTTCGTCTTTAAATGTACTTCTTTATTTCTCTCTTTCCACTGAGGAAGATGAAGGACACACAGACACACACACACACATAGACAGACAGACAGACAGACAGACAGACAGACAGACAGACAGACAGACAGACAGACAGACAGACAGACACGAGGGCTAGGTAATCAGGAACTCCTCCCAAGGTGGGTATATTGATTTTAGTCCGCTTCTAGAGATGAGATGCTAGATTGAGCTAGAGGGGTGTGTGTGTGTGTGTGTGTGTGTGTGTGTGTGTGTGTGTGTGTGTGTGTGTGTGTGTGTGGTGTGTGTGCAAGCGTTTTTACATGTGTGTTTTTGTGAGAGAGTTAACAGGACTTTAGATAAGAATGACACACACAGCTCTGATTCCATTTTCTGCTTTGTGTTTCAATGAGGTCTTAGTGGAATAGTGACTCTCTGAGAGATACGAGTTGCTGTGTAAACTTTTGTTATTGACCAAATACTTATTTCCACCATAAATTAATAAAAAAATGTGATTTTCTGGATTTTTTTCTTCTCATTTTGTCTGTCATAGTTGAAGTGTACCTATGATGAAAATTACAGGCCTCTCTCATCTTTTTAAGTGGGAGAACTTGCACAATTGGTGGTAAATACTTTTTTGCCCCACTGTAGTTGGCCCAGCCTGTGTTAACACAATGTGTTGTGATGATAGTTGGCCCAGCCTGTGTTAACACAATGTGTTGTGACAATAGTTGGCCCAGCCTGTGTTAACACAATGTGTTGTGACGATAGTTGGCCAAGCCTGTTGTGATGATAGTTGGCCAAGCCTGTGTTAACACAATGTGTTGTGATGATAGTTGGCCCAGCCTGTGTTAACACAATGTGTTGTGACAATAGTTGGCCCAGCCTGTGTTAACACAATGTGTTGTGATGATAGTTGGCCCAGCCTGTGTTAACACAATGTGTTGGGCCTCATTATGAATGGTTAAGGTTTGGGATAGAGTTTAAACATTAAGTTTAGGGCCTCATTATGAATGGTTAAGGTTTGGGGTAGAGTTAAAACATTAAGTTTAGGGCCTCATTATGAATGGTTAAGGTTTGGGATAGAGTTTAAACATTAAGATTAGGGCCTCATTATGAATGGTTAAGGTTTGGGGTAGAGTTGAAACAGAATGTTTAGGGCCTCATTATGAATGGTTAAGGTTTGGGATAGAGTTATAACAGAATGTTTAGGGCCTCATTATGAATGGTTAAGGTTTGGGATAGAGTTTAAACATTAAGTTTAGGGCCTCATTATGAATGGTTAAGGTTTGGGATAGAGTTTAAACATTAAGATTAGGGCCTCATTATGAATGGTTAAGGTTTGGGATAGAGTTATAACAGAATGTTTAGGGCCTCATTATGAATGGTTCAGGTTTGGGATAGAGTTTAAACAGAATGTTTAGGGCCTCATTATGAATGGTTAAGGTTTGGGATAGAGTTATAACAGAATGTTTAGGGCCTCATTATGAATGGTTAAGGTTTGGGATAGAGTTATAACAGAATGTTTAGGGCCTCATTATGAATGGTTAAGGTTTGGGATAGAGTTATAACAGAATGTTTAGGGCCTCATTATGAATGGTTAAGGTTTGGGATAGAGTTATAACAGAATGTTTAGGGCCTCATTATGAATTGTTAAGGTTTGGGATAGAGTTATAACAGAATGTTTAGGGCCTCATTATGAATGGTTAAGGTTTGGGATAGAGTTATAACAGAATGTTTAGGGCCTCATTATGAATGGTTAAGGTTTGGGATAGAGTTATAACAGAATGTTTAGGGCCTCATTATGAATTGTTAAGGTTTGGGATAGAGTTATAACAGAATGTTTAGGGCCTCATTATGAATGGTTAAGGTTTGGGATAGAGTTTAAACAGAATGTTTAGGACCTCATTATGAATGGTTAAGGTTTGGGATAGAGTTATAACAGAATGTTTAGGGCCTCATTATGAATGGTTAAGGTTTGGGATAGAGTTATAACAGAATGTTTAGGGCCTCATTATGAATGGTTCAGGTTTGGGTGTAACGGCTTTCTTCCTGTGAAGGAGGACCAAAACACAGCGTGGTTGAAGTTCATGGTTCTTTAATAAGAGACACTTAAAACCTGTTGACGGGGTAGGGTTCCCTTTTGGGAACGACCCCTCCCACGTTCAGCTGGAACGGTGGCGCACGGAATGCAAAGATATTCTTAGAAATATTTAACCTCCACACATTAACAAGTCCAATAGCTCAAATGAAAGATAAACACCTTGTTCATCTAGCCAGCAAGTCAGATTTCTAAAATGTTTTACGGCGAAAACATAGCACATATTTTGTTCAAACCACCACCAAAGACACAGCTCATTTGAATAGCCATGTTGAACAAAATATGCAATCAACAAACGCAGGATTGAAAGAAAAATAATTCACTAACCTTTTGAAAATCTTCATCAGATGACAGTAATAGGACATGTTACACAGTACATTTATGTTTTTTTCAATAATATGCTAGTTATATCCATAAATCTCTGTTTACAATGACGCCATGTTCAAAAAATGCTACTCAAATGTCCAGAGAAATGATGATAGCCCCGCCAGATAACGTCAGATAACAAGCAATACACATCATAAACGTTGACTAAATATACATGTTCTACATATAGTTAGAAAGATACACTTCTTCTTAATGCAACCGCTGTGTTACATTTATTTTTAACGTTACAGAGTTCGTTCACTAGGCTGTAATATGAGACGGCGCTCATAGATTAGCAGTATGTCTCCTCTATGTTGGAGTCCACAGAAACACAAAATTAACCACATAAATATTCCCTTACCTTTGATGTTCTTCGATCAGAAGCCGTGGAAGGAGTTATACTTACCAAAAACTGTTTGTCTTTGGGTTATCAAACGCGACAAATTCCGGCTGAAATGCAGCCAAAATTCTAGTGGATGCGCATCAAAACTTCAAAATTACATATTATATGTCGACTAAACTGGTCAAACTAAGTGCAGAATCAAGCTTTAGGCTGTTCTAGACATGCAAAACAATTCTCAGCTCGAACAGATAAACTGACATCGTTTGGTGAATCATGGAACAAAGAGAGATCTAGACGCGACGCGCGCATGTGAGTACATGTATATTCGCGTGACCCGAAGGTTTCTTCCCGCCAAAGGGTGAGGGAGCGCGCGATTTTCACAATGAAGCGCCCCATTGAAAGGAGACATCGCGCTGAAGAGATAGAAACTGTTCCCAGATCCGTAGCTGGTTGGGAAGGGTGGGGGCGATGACGTCAAAGTTGGCCCAACTTTCTTGATGACAAGAGAGAGTTTGGGAGAATGGCTGCCCTGAGAGTTCTGCTTTACATAGAGACATAATTTGAACGGTTTTAGAAGCTTTAGAGTGTTTTCTATTCAATAATTATTATTATATGCATATATTAGCAATTTTGGCCGTTTTTTTTCTGTTTACTATGGGCACGCAATTCCTCCAAAGGGGGCAGTATTCTGCCCTATCCCCATGTTCTGCCTTAACAGGTTTAATATTTAATTGGACTATTTTTGCATTTTGAATTTGGAGCTCTGCAATTTCACCAGACGCTACCGTCCCACCCATAATGCATTTTGAATTTGGAGCTCTGCAATTTCACCAGACGCTACCGTCCCACCCATAATGCATTTTGAATTTGGAGCTCTGCAATTTCACCAGACGCTACCGTCCCACCCATAATGCATTTTGAATTTGGAGCTCTGCAATTTCACCAGACGCTACCGTCCCACCCATAATGCATTTTGAATTTGGAGCTCTGCAATTTCACCAGACGCTACCGTCCCACCCATAATGCATTTTGAATTTGGAGCTCTGCAATTTCACCAGACGCTACCGTCCCACCCATAATGCATTTTGAATTTGGAGCTCTGCAATTTCACCAGACGCTACCGTCCCACCCATAATGCATTTTGAATTTGGAGCTCTGCAATTTCACCAGACGCTACCGTCCCACCCATAATTAACTGGCTGTGCTCCATGCCACAGCCTGTAGGCTTGTCCATTTAGCTGACAATATATGCTCATAAATCCTATGCCATTACGTTATATTGTATTATTTTATAGTCAGAAAAATATAATTGAATTTAGCAGAATAAAATAGAAAGGATATTTTTCTCATTCTGGAGTTCAGTGTTCAGATGAAGTGTTGTGTGTTTTATGTTGAGCATAAGAGTGATCATTTGAAACAGTTATTTGGCAACTTTAGTTGTGATTGATACCAACTTTAGTAAAGCCAATTCTAAAGTGTAGTTTCACCAGGACATCTACTGAGGCATTTCAACAGTGGCACAGCAACAGGTAGTCAGGGAGACATGCACTTAAACACATCCCCTCATTCATCTAGAAATATAACAGACTTTATTATAGTTTCACCAGGACATCTACTGAGGCATTTCAACAGTGGCACAGCAACAGTTTGACTTCATTATCAAAATTACATTTCAAGTTATTTCTTAAAATATTGTCATTTTATTTTCAAAATGTTGCCACTTTCTTCACATATTGTAACTTTTTAAAGTCCTATCATGCAAATAATTATAATCCAAATTCCACTACCTTTCCCTGTTAATTTAATTTTCTCTTCACGTCGGCCTAATACTCCTCTAGAGCTTAGAATGTCTTATCAAAATCTATATGGGCTGCATGATGCATAAGAAGAGATTCCCATGACTCAAAAGTCTTGTGAAATTTGACTCCGGTGTGGCAGTAATAAAGTCACCACTACAGCCCAACACAGGCCCAAAATAAGTCACCACAACACCACAACAGCCCAACACAGGCCCAAAATAAGTTAAGCTACCACAGTATCCCCTTGACCTTTTTGGATTGGAAAACTAAAGCGATACACCAGACAAGACACAGAGACAGCAACAGAAGAATAGGATATGATAGAGAGAGACACCAGACAAGACACAGAGACAGCAACAGACTATGATGTGATGGGAAAAGACATCAGACAAGACACAGAGACAGCAACAGAAGAATAGGATATGATAGAGAGAGACACCAGACAAGACACAGAGACAGCAACAGAATAGGATATGATGGAGAGAGACACCAGACAAGACACGGAGACAGCAACAGAAGAATAGGATGTGATGGCGAGAGAAAGTTTGGCTCATTGGACAGGTCAGAGTCCATGTTTGAAG
This sequence comes from Oncorhynchus kisutch, assembly GCF_002021735.2. Lineage (NCBI taxonomy): Eukaryota > Metazoa > Chordata > Actinopteri > Salmoniformes > Salmonidae > Oncorhynchus > Oncorhynchus kisutch. Next base: position 794,866 of record NW_022264387.1, read on the forward strand.
TTGTTGAAATTCCGTCCCGGACCCCCCTACTGCCTATGGGTTAAGCCACCAATGTCTTCAAATCCTAGGGGAAAGAGGAGCTGCTACCCCTGGGGAGAGAGGAGCTGCTACCCCTGGGAGAGAGGAGCTGCTACCCATGGGCAGAGAGGAGCTGCTACCCATGGGGAGAGAGGAGCTGCTACCCCTGGGAGAGAGGAGCTGCTACCCCTGGTGAGAGAGGAACTGCTACTCCTGGTTAGAGAGGAGCTGCTACCCCTGGGTTGAGAGGAGCTGGGAGGAGCTGCTACCCCTGGGGAGAGGGGAACTGCTACCCCTGGGGAGAGAGGAGCTGCTACCCCTGGGGAGAGAGAGGAGCTGCTACCCCTGGGTAGAGAGGAGCTGCAACCAGGAGAGACTGCGACCCTGCTCGGGAAGAGCTTAACGATTGGTGTTTGCTGGGGCACATTTGGCAGGAGCTTCAGTGATGAAGACTGCTGAACTTGCTGATGTTTCACAATATGCCATGGCCGTCTCAGTCACCAGGTCTCAACACAATTGAACACAACCATCAACAAAACACCAAATGATGGAATTTCTTGTGGAATAATGATGTCACATCCCTCCAAATAGAGTTCCAGACAGTTGTAGAATGTATTCCAAGGCACATTGTAAGAGCTGTAAAGAGAGAGGGAGGGAGAGAGAACAGGCAGAACCTGATATGTAAATGAGCAGAGCAAACAAAAGTAACTTTCCACGACCAAATGATCATTCAGACTCTGTTTCTATTGAGAGATAAAAGGTAAGACGATTGTTATGAGTATTAATATAGTTGATGATATTGTTATGTGTCATATAGTTGATGATATTGTTATGTGTCATATAGTTGATGATATTGTTATGTGTATTCATATAGTTGATGATATTGTTATGTGTCATATAGTTGATGATATTGTTAAGTGTATAAATATAGTTGATGATATTGTTATGTGTATTCATATAGTTGATGATATTGTTGTGTGTATGAAAGACTTCAGGAGAAATAGTTGGAAGGACCCCGTGGAGAGGCCAGTTCCAGGTTCATCTGACCACCCCCACTGTGGTAAAGGTTGCTGAGAGAGATACCTGGACACATCTGTCGCACTGCAGTTCCTGATCCAGAAGAAGATGGGGTCTCACCAGGTCCGGTGGTGCAGTGTGGCCCTCCTCTGCGTTAGCACAGGAGTGCTAATAAGAACAGTAGGTTGTCCTACAGAGGGTGGGATAAGTCCTGAGCCAAAGGGGCCAATGCAGGCCTGTAGTAGTGGCCCAGAAGTAGATGGTAATGACAGAAGAAGTCCTGAGCCAAAGGAACCAACGCAGGCCTGTAGTAGTGGCCCAGAAGTAGATGGTAATGACAGATGGAGTCCTGAGCCAAAAGGACCAATGCAGGCCTGTAGTAGTGGCCCAGAAGTAGATGGTAATGACAGATGGAGTCCTGAGTCAAAGGAACCAACACAGGCCTGTAGTTGTGGCCCAGAAGTAGATGGTAATGACAGAAGAAGTCCTGAGCCAAAGGAACCAACGCAGGCCTGTAGTAGTGGCCCAGAAGTAGATGGTCATGACAGAAGGAGTCCTGAGCCAAAGGGACCAATGCAGGCCTGTAGTAGTGGCCCAGAAGTAGATGGTAATGACAGAAGGAGTCCTGAGCATAAAGGACTATCACAGGCCTCTAATAGTGGCCCAGAAGTAGATGGTAATGACAGAAGGAGTCCTGAGCCAAAGGGACCAAGAAGTAATGGCCCAGAAGTAGATGGTCATCGTAGAAGGACAGCCCCCCTGCAACCTCACAAACATGAGGACAATTTGTTCTTATCTAGAGCAGAAATGGTTGCCAACCTGCCCTCCAAAGAAAAGGACTGTTGGGTGTGTGGGATGGGTCCGGTTAAGGTAGGGGCAGGTTTGCCCCTTATGGGAGTCCCAATAGGAGTGAACTTTACTATAGCATTGGCAGGAAAAATACCTTTTTATACTATGACCAACAATGTTAAGGTATATAATCAACCCAATGTATCCTATTACTTGAGGCCTGGTAATGTCTCAATCCCGCCCATTTCAGTGACTGGGGTGATGACTGCCCCTTGGTGTATTAGAGGATATGGAGATCATGATTTGGGTGAATTGAAATGTAATTGTACTATGAATCTTAATGGATCAAATTCTTGCAATTTAACCGTAATACAGGAGAATGGTCAGGCTGATAAGGAACCTTTTAAAATGTGGGTTGACAAACATAGCACAACTCTGAGAGGAGCCCCACATGGCACCTATTGGCTGTGTGGTAAGATGGCTTACTATAGCCTGCCCTCGAACTGGGGAGGTACTTGTACTGTTGGGTTTGTGGTGACAGCTATGAGAACCGTTCCAAATAATCAGAGGGATCTGATGGCTCTGTTTAGAGACTACAAACTTCCTGGAATGAGGCGAGATAACGTCACTCACGCTGATGTCACTCACGCTCAGACACCTGCCTCCAGGTTCTTTGGTGTGTTTTTCTCTGGGTATGGAGTTGCATGTGCCCTAGACCAAATCCATGACATCTCTAGACACATAGAGAACATTGACAATGCTAGTAGAAATTCCCTGGAACAATTGAATGGGGAACTAAAAGAAATGCTAAAGTTATCTCTGCAAAACAGAGAGGCTCTTGACTATCTTCTGGCAGGTCAAGGGGGCACTTGTGCAATCATTGGGGATAAATGTTGTATTTTTGTTCTCCCAGATCACTCTTCTAATGTGACTGATCTTGCAGAATACATTGCCACTGCGGCTTAGAAAAATCCCCCAAAACCAGAGTGGATGCTTGCAACTTGGTTGGAATCCCTGTTTGGAAGTTGGGTTGCAGCGGTGGCTGGGCTGCAGCATGTGTTTTCTGCTTGGTTTGCCTGATTATTATTAACTGTCAGGCTGTATCACCGCCTGGTACGGCAACTGCTCCGCCCACAACCGTAAGGCTCTCCAGAGGGTAGTGAGGTCTGCACAACGCATCACTGGGGGCAAACTACCTGCCCTCCAGGACACCTACACCACCCGATGTCACAGGAAGGCCATAAAGATCATCAAGGACAACAACCACCCGAGCCACTGCCTGTTCACCCCGCTATCATCGAGAAGGCGAGGTCAGTACAGGTGCATCAAAGCTGGGACCGAGAGACTGAAAACAGCTTCTATCTCAAGGCCATCAGACAGTTAAACAGCCACCACTAACATTGAGTGGCTGCTGCCAACACACTGACTCAACTCCAGCCACTTTAATAATGGGAATTGATGGAAATTGATGTAAAATATATCACTAGCCACTTAAAACAATGCTCCTTAATATAATGTTTACATACCCTACATTACTCATCTCATATGTATACGTATATACTGTACTCTATATCATCTACTGCATCTTTATGTAATACATGTATCACTAGCCACTTTAAACTATGCCACTTTGTTTACATACCCTACATTACTCATCTCATATGTATGTACTGTACTCGATACCATCTACTGCATCTTGCCTATGCCGCTCTGTACCATTACTCATTCATATATCTTTATGTACATATTCTTTATCCCTTTACACTTGTGTGTATAAGGTAGTAGTTTTGGAATTGTTAGTTAGATTACTCGTTGGTTATTACTGCATTGTCGGAACTAGAAGCACAAGCATTTCGCTACACTCGCACATCTGCTAACCATGTGTATGTGACAAATAAATTTGATTTCAATTTGATATTGTCCTGCCAATAGCCCTGCTAATAGACAATTATATTGTTCTGCTAATAACCCTGCTAATAGACAATTATATTGTTCTGCTAATAGCCCTGCTAATAGACAAGTCTATTGTTCTGCCAATAGCCCTGCTAATAGACAAGTCTATTGTTCTGCCAATAGCCCTGCTAATAGCCCTGCTAATATACAAGTCTATTGTTCTGCTAATAGCCCTGCTAATAGACAAGTCTATTGTTCTGCTAATAGCCCTGCTAATATACAAGTCTATTGTTCTGCCAATAGCCCTGCTAATAGACAAGTCTATTGTTCTGCTAATAGCCCTGCTAATATACACGTCTATTGTTCTGCCAATAGCCCTGCTAATATACAAGTCTATTGTTCTGCCAATAGCCCTGCTAATAGACAAGTCTATTGTTCTGCTAATAGCCCTGCTAATATACAAGTCTATTGTTCTGCCAATAGCCCTGCTAATAGACAAGTCTATTGTTCTGCCAATAGCCCTGCTAATATACAAGTCTATTGTTCTGCCAATAGCCCTGCTAATAGACAAGTCTATTGTTCTGCTAATAGCCCTGCTAATATACAAGTCTATTGTTCTGCTAATAGCCCTGCTAATATACAAGTCTATTGTTCTGCCAATAGCCCTGCTAATAGACAAGTCTATTGTTCTGCCAATAGCCCTGCTAATAGACAAGTCTATTGTTCTGCTAATAGCCCTGCTAATATACAAGTCTATTGTTCTGCCAATAGCCCTGCTAATAGACAAGTCTATTGTTCTGCCAATAGCCCTGCTAATAGACAAGTCTATTGTTCTGCTAATAGCCCTGCTAATATACAAGTCTATTGTTCTGCTAATATACACTTCTATTGTTCTGCTAATAGCCCTGCTAATAGACAATTATATTGTTCTGCTAATAGCCCTGCTAATAGACAAGTATATTGTTCTGCTAACAGCCCTGCTAATATACAAGTCTATTGTTCTGCTAATAGCCCTGCTAATAGACAAGTCTATTGTTCTGCTAATAGACAAGTCTATTGTTCTGCTAATAGACAAGTCTATTGTTCTACTAATAGCCATAATGGCACTCTACTAGTATTTTCCAGTAAGCAACAATTTCTTTACCTTCATTAGACAACTTTGTTCCAATATTTCTGTAATTCAGTGATATTTATTCCCATAGTAATTAATGATGTATCCATAACTAAGTATACAGCTGCATTTTGAAAGAGTATTTGTATCATTATTTTATGAAGGAAAGCATAAAGATGCTGATGGAGAAATACAGTACAGCTTTATACGACATTTTGCGGTTGCATGAGGTCACCCACACGCACTTTAAACATCAGGATAATAAAGCATTTCATGTATTTTGAAGATAGAATTCGCCTGCATTTGGTTATTAGGCTGCAGTCTGACAAGTAAACACAGCCTACCGTACATACTGTAGTAAACACAACCTACAGTACATACTGTAGTAAACACAGTCTACAGTACATACTGTAGTAAACACAGCCTATAGTACATACTGTAGTAAACACAGCCTATAGTACATACTGTAGTAAACACAGCCTACAGTACATACTGTAGTAAACACAGTCTACAGTACATACTGTAGTAAACACAGCCTATAGTACATACTGTAGTAAACACAACCTACAGTACATACTGTAGTAAACACAGCCTATAGTACATACTGTAGTAAACACAGCCTATAGTACATACTGTAGTAAACACAACCTACAGTACATACTGTAGTAAACACAGTCTACAGTACATACTGTAGTAAACACAGCCTATAGTACATACTGTAGTAAACACAACCTACAGTACATACTGTAGTAAACACAGTCTACAGTACATACTGTAGTAAACACAGCCTACAGTACATACTGTAGTAAACACAACCTACAGTACATACTGTAGTAAACACAGTCTACAGTACATACTGTAGTAAACACAGCCTATAGTACATACTGTAGTAAACACAGCCTACAGTACATACTGTAGTAAACACAGCCTACAGTACATACTGTAGTAAACACAGTCTATAGTACATACTGTAGTAAACACAGCCTATAGTACATACTGTAGTAAACACAGCCTACAGTACATACTGTAGTAAACACAGCCTACAGTACATACTGTAGTAAACACAGTCTATAGTACATACTGTAGTAAACACAGCCTACAGTACATACTGTAGTAAACACAGCCTACAGTACATACTGTAGTAAACACAGCCTACAGTACATACTGTAGTAAACACAGCCTACAGTACATACTGTAGTAAACACAGCCTACAGTACATACTGTAGTAAACACAGCCTACAGTACATACTGTAGTAAACACAGCCTACAGTACATACTGTAGTAAACACAGCATACAATACATACTGTAGTAAACACAGCCTACAGTACATACTGTAGTAAACACAGCCTACAGTACATACTGTAGTAAACACAGCCTACAGTACATACTGTAGTAAACAGTCTACAGTACATACTGTAGTAAACACAGTATACAGTACATATTGTAGTAAACACAGCCTACAGTACATATTGTAGTAAACACAGCCTACAGTACATACTGTAGTAAACACAGCCTACAGTACATACTGTAGTAAACACAGCCTACAGTACATACTGTAGTAAACACAGCATACAATACATACTGTAGTAAACACAGCCTACAGTACATACTGTAGTAAACACAGCCTACAGTACATACTGTAGTAAACACAGCCTACAGTACATACTGTAGTAAACACAGTCTACAGTACATACTGTAGTAAACACAGTCTACAGTACATACTGTAGTAAACACAGCCTACAGTACATACTGTAGTAAACACAGCCTACAGTACATACTGTAGTAAACACAGCCTACAGTACATACTGTAGTAAACACAGCCTACAGTACATACTGTAGTAAACACAGCCTACAGTACATACTGTAGTAAACACAGCCTACAGTACATACTGTAGTAAACACAGCCTACAGTACATACTGTAGTAAACACAGCCTACAGTACATACTGTAGTAAACACAGCCTACAGTACATACTGTAGTAAACACAGCCTACAGTACATACTGTAGTAAACAAAGCCTACAGTACATACTGTAGTAAACACAGCCTACAGTACATACTGTAATAAACACAGTCTACAGTACATACTGTAGTAAACACAGTCTACAGTACATAGTACATTGTAATTCTGCTACTGTTGTTACACCACCTGGTGTAATTAAAACATCATGTTGTAATTCTGCTACTGTAGTTACACCACCTGGTGTAATTAATACATCATGTTGTAATTCTGCTACTGTAGTTACACCACCTGGTGTAATTAAAACATCATGTTGTAATTCTGCTACTGTAGTTACACCACCTGGTGTAATTAATACATCATGTTGTAATTCTGCTAATGCAGTTACACCACAGGTTTGGTGTTTTATTTGGAGATTGGATTGTTATTTTTACAACTATTTATAAGGAAAATGCAGACACATTTTATACGTTAAAATCATGTTGGAAAACAGTGAAAGCATCCTGTTTTGTTGTTGCCATATAAAACTCGTAATTGTCCAAGGACAATTATAGAGGGTCAAACCAACTGTGGTAAAGTGGAGGGGGATTTTTTTAACAGGGGTATTGATCCTACGTCACAGAGAAGAAGCAGAACAATTCATTGAGTTACTGGAGACAAGCTGGAACACATAATACTACTAAACCAGCTATAATGTTACCCTACCCTACATTACTCATCTATATGTATATACTGTTAAACCAGCTATAATGTTACCCTACCCTACAATACTCATCTATATGTATATACTGTTAAACCAGCTATAATGTTACCCTACATTACTCATCTCATATGTATATACTGTTAAACCAGCTATAATGTTACCCTACATTACTCATCTATATGTATATACTGTTAAACCAGCTATAATGTTACCCTACATTACTCATCTCATATGTATATACTGTTAAACCAGCTATAATGTTACCCTACATTACTCATCTCATATGTATATACTGTTAAACCAGCTATAATGTTACCCTACATTACTCATCTCATATGTATATACTGTTAAACCAGCTATAATGTTACCCTACATTACTCATCTCATATGTATATACTGTTAAACCAGCTATAATGTTACCATACCCTACATTACTCATCTGTATATATATACTATTAAACCAGCTATAATGTTACCCTACATTACTCATCTATATGTATATACTGTTAAACCAGCTATAATGTTACCCTACATTACTCATCTCATATATATATCCTGTTAAACCAGCTATACTGTTACCATACCCTACATTACTCATCTCATATGTATATATCCTGTTAAACCAGCTATATTGTTACCCTACATTACTCATCTATATGTATATACTGTTAAACCAGCTATAATGTTACCCTACATTACTCATCTATATGTATATACTGTTAAACCAGCTATAATGTTACCCTACATTACTCATCTCATATATATATCCTGTTAAACCAGCTATATTGTTACCATACTACATTACTCATCTCATATGTATATCCTGTTAAACCAGCTATATTGTTACCATACTACATTACTCATATATACTGTACTACCAAGCAGCTCAGTGGAACAAAGATGACTTCATTCCCCTTACAGAAGATGTAAAGAAACGTCATTCTCATCTCAGGGGTGTGGAAGATGAGCAGCTGTGAGGGAGCATCAGTGTGGAAGCATTTGCGAACATGTAAAGCACTAAAGAAGGTTCTGGAAAAGAGAATGGCCTGTTATGTAAAAGGTCAGAGCTCTCAGAAACAGAGCATGGAAAGACATTAAAAACCTGGTGCACAATACAAACAGAAAAGGGTCTCAGCACCCAGTAAAAGGCTAGCACGAAGCAGCCAGTAAAAGGCTAGCATGAAGCACCCAGTAAAAGGCTAGCATGGAGCAGCCAGTAAAAGGCTAGCATGGAGCAGCCAGTAAAAGTCTAGCATGAAGCAGCCAGTAAAAGGCTAGCATGAAGCAGCCAGTAAAAGGCTAGCATGAAGCAACCAGTAAAAGGCTAGCATGAAGCAGCCAGTGAAAGGCTAGCATGGAGCAGCCAGTAAAAGGCTAGCATGGAGCAGCCAGTAAAAGGCTAGCATGAAGCAGCCAGTAAAAGGCTAGCATGAAGCAGCCAGTAAAAGGCTAACATGAAGCAGCCAGTAAAAGGCTAGTGTGAAGCAGCCAGTAAAAGGCTAGTGTGAAGCAGCCAGTAAAAGGCTAATGTGAAGCAGCCAGTAAAAGGCTAACATGAAGCAGCCAGTAAAAGGCTAGCATGAAGCAGCCAGTAAAAGGCTAGCATGAAGCAGCCAGTAAAAGGCTAGCATGAAGCAGCCAGTAAAAGGCTAGCATGAAGCAGCCAGTAAAAGGCTAGCATGAAGCAGCCAGTAAAAGGCTAACATGAAGCAGCCAGTAAAAGGCTAGTGTGAAGCAGCCAGTAAAAGGCTAGTGTGAAGCAGCCAGTAAAAGGCTAACGTGAAGCAGCCAGTAAAAGGCTAACATGAAGCAGCCAGTAAAAGGCTAGCACGAAGCAGCCAGTAAAAGGCTAGCATGCGATGAAATTGAAGTTCACACAGGTGAATGGGGGAGTTGTAAAATACTAAAAGCTTTGTGGACATGCAGGTCCTATTTCCAACATGCAGGTCCTAGTTCCAACATGCAGGTACTAGCTCCAACATGCAGGTACTAACTCCAACATGCAGGTCCTAGTTCCAACATACAGGTCCTAGTTCCAACATGCAGGTCCTAGTTCCAACATGCAGGTCCTAGCTCCAACATGCAGGTCCTAGTTCCAACATGTAGGTCCTAGCTCCAACATGCAGGTCCTAGCTCCAACATGCAGGTCCTAGTTCCAACATGCAGGTACTAGCTCCAACATGCAGGTACTAGCTCCAACATGCAGGTACCAGCTCCAACATGCAGGTACTAACTCCAACATGCAGGTACTAGCTCCAACATGCAGGTACTAACTCCAACATGCAGGTACTAACTCCAACATGCAGGTACTAGCTCCAACATGCAGGTCCTAGTTGAGCTCGGCAGCTGGATCTGCTGAGTTTCTGCATTTTGTTGTTTTGTGGTGGAAAGCTGAGTGTTTCCAGCATAACATGTCAACTCTGTTACCCACAGATAAAAAGGAGAGACATGTTTTAGGAATTTAATTTGCATTCCTTTGCCACTTCCTGTTGCACACAACAGGCTTCCGTTCCCCTTGTCACTATCAGGTGTGAAGGTAAGACCCAGATGGAGACAACATCGAATTAACAACGGTTTAATAATCCAACAGGGGTAGGCAATAGGCAAGTCAAGGTAGGCAGGGGTCAGTAAACCAGAGGTTGGGCAACCGTACTGGACAGCAGGCAGGCTCAGGGTAGGCAGAGGTCAATAATCCAGAGGTTGGGCAACCGTACTGGACAGCAGGCAAGGCTCAGGGTAGTCAGAGGTCAATAATCCAGAGGTTGGGCAACCGTACTGGACAGCAGGCAAGGCTCAGGGTAGGCAGAGGTCAATAATCCAGAGGTTGGGCAACCGTACTGGACAGCAGGCAGGCTCAGGGTAGGCAGAGGTCAATAATCCAGAGGTTGGGCAACCGCACTGGACAGCAGGCAGGCTCAGGGTAGGCAGAGGTCAATAATCCAGAGGTTGGGCAACCGTACTGGACAGCAGGCAAGGCTCAGGGTAGGCAGAGGTCAATAATCCAGAGGTTGGGCAACCGTACTGGACAGCAGGCAAGTCAAGGCAGGCAGGGGTCAGTAAACCAGAGGTTGGGCAACCGTACTGGACAGCAGGCAAGTCAGGGCAGGCAGGGGTCAGTAAACCAGAGGTTGGGCAACCGTACTGGACAGCAGGCAAGGCTCAGGGTAGGCAGAGGTCAATAATCCAGAGGTTGGGCAACCGTACTGGACAGCAGGCAAGGCTCAAGGTAGGCAGAGGTCAATAATCCAGAGGTTGGGCAACCGTACTGGACAGCAGGCAGGCTCAGGGTAGGCAGAGGTCAATAATCCAGAGGTTGGGCAACCATACTGGACAGCAGGCAGGCTCAGGGTAGTTAGAGGTCAATAATCCAGAAGTGGGGCAAAGGTACAGGTCGGTGGGCTTGGGGTCAGGCAGAGTGGTCAGGCAGGCGGGCTCAGAGTCGGGACAGGCAAGGGTCAAAACCAGGAGGGAGAGAAAAGAGAGACTGCGAAAAGCAGGAGCTGAGACAAAAACGCTGGTTGACCAACTGGCAACAGACAAACAGAGAACACAGGTATAAATACACCGGGGATAATGGGGAAGATGGGCGACACCTGGAGGGGGTGTAGAAAATCACAAAGACAGGTGAAACAGATCAGGGTGTGACAGTCACAAGGGATTTATGCATGATTTAATATCAAACCCTGTTATTGTCAATCGTTACTTTATTTGGAACTTAATAGGCACTTATCATAGTCATTTTTCCACCTTTTGAGATGGAAAACTGTTTTATCTTTTTTAGTTATTAATTTGAATGTGTTCTTTATGACAGAATGTTAGAATGTGTTCTTTATGACAGAATGTTAGAATGTGTTCTTTATGACAGAATGTTAGAATGTGTTCTTTATGACAGAATGTTAGAATGTGTTCTTTATGACAGAATGTTAGAATGTGTTCTTTATGACAGAATGTTAGAATGTGTTCTTTATGACAGAATGTTAGAATGTGTTCTTTATGACAGAATGTTAGAATGTGTTCTTTATGACAGAATGTTAGAATGTGTTCTTTATGACAGAATGTTAGAATGTGTTCTTTATGACAGAATGTTAGAATGTGTTCTTTATGACAGAATGTTAGAATGTGTTCTTTATGACAGAATGTTAGAATGTGTTCTTTATGACAGAATGTTAGAATGTGTTCTTTATGACAGAATGTTAGAATGTGTTCTTTATGACAGAATTTGAATGTGTTCTTTATGACAGAATGTTTAGAATGTGTTCTTTATGACAGAATGTTAGAATGTGTTCTTTATGACAGAATGTTAGAATGTGTTCTTTATGACAGAATGTTAGAATGTGTTCTTTATGACAGAATGTTAGAATGTGTTCTTTATGACAGAATGTTAGAATGTGTTCTTTATGACAGAATGTTAGAATGTGTTCTTTATGACAGAATGTTAGAATGTGTTCTTTATGACAGAATGTTAGAATGTGTTCTTTATGACAGAATCTTAGAATGTGTTCCTTATGACAGAATGTTAGAATGTGTTCTTTATGACAGAATGTTAGAATGTGTTCTTTATGACAGAATGTTAGAATGTGTTCTTTATGACAGAATGTTAGAATGTGTTCTTTATGACAGAATGTTAGAATGTGTTCTTTATGACAGAATGTTAGAATGTGTTCTTTATGACAGAATGTTAGAATGTGTTCTTTATGACAGAATGTTAGAATGTGTTCTTTATGACAGAATGTTAGAATGTGTTCTTTATGACAGAATCTTAGAATGTGTTCTTTATGACAGAATGTTAGAATGTGTTCTTTATGACAGAATGTTAGAATGTGTTCTTTATGACAGAATGTTAGAATGTGTTCTTTATCACAGAATGTTAGAATGTGTTCTTTATGACAGAATGTTAGAATGTGTTCTTTATGACAGAATGTTAGAATGTGTTCTTTATGACAGAATGTTAGAATGTGTTCTTTATGACAGAATGTTAGAATGTGTTCTTTATGACAGAATGTTAGAATGTGTTCTTTATGACAGAATGTTAGAATGTGTTCTTTATGACAGAATCTTAGAATGTGTTCTTTATGACAGAATCTTAGAATGTGTTCTTTATGACAGAATCTTAGAATGTGTTCTTTATGACAGAATCTTAGAATGTGTTCTTTATGACAGAATCTTAAAATGTAGGTGAAGTTTTAGTTATTAATAGAAACTGGTAAAAATCTAGTGGCCAATCTTCATTGTAAAAGGCCCAACATGTTTCTGATAAGATTTCAGTTTGACTTGGATACAAATTTGATGTGGTTAAAATACTATCAGCTTTTATGATGCTGATAAAGAGGCACCTTAAAACCTGTTGTGACTAGGGGGCAGTATTTTCATTTTTGGAAAAAAAACGTTCCCGTACTAAATGGGACATTTTATCAGGATAACAAGATGCTAGAATATGCATATAATTGACAGCTTAGGATAGAAAACACTCTAAAGTTTCCAAAACTGTACAAATATTGTCTGTGAGTATAACAGAACTGATGTTGCAGGCGAAAGCCTGAGAAAAATCCAATCCGGAAGTGCCTCATGTTTTGAAATCTCTGCGTTCCAATGAGTCCCTATTGAGCTGTGAATGGGCTATCAACCAGATTACTATTTCTACGTATTCCCCAAGGTGTCTACAGCATTGTGACGTAGTTTCACGCCTTTATGTTGAAGAATGAGCGTAAGCGGCTACATTGCGCAAGTGGTCACCTGATGGCTCTCAGAGTGATACTTGCATAAAATACATTTTTCCTCTCGGTCCTACTGAAAAACCAATTGTCCCGGTGGATATATTATCGAATAGATATTTGAAAAACACCTTGAGGATTGATTATAAACAACATTTGCCATTTTTCTGTCCCGGTCGACTTCTCAGCCAAACGTGAAGAACAAACGGAGCTATTTCGCCTACAAAATAATATTTTGGGAAAAAATGAACATTGTCTATCTAACTGGGAGTCTCGTGAGTGAAAACATCCGAAGCTCATCAAAGGTAAACGATTTAATTTGATTGCTTTTCTGATTTTCGTGACCAAGTTGCCTACTGCTAGCTGGACATAATGCTATGCTAGGCTATCGATAAACTTACACAAATGCTTGTCTTGCTTTGGCTGTAAAGCATATTTTCAAAATCTGAGATGACAGGGTGATTAACAAAAGACTAAGCTGTGTTTCAATATATTTCACCTGTGATTTCATGAAAGGAATATTTTCTAGTAATATTTATGTCCATTGCGTTATGCTAATTAGTGTCAGATGATGAAAACAATCCCGGACACGGGATGGGAGTTACAACAGGTTAACATTAATAAAACCAAGTGAATGTACAGTCAGAGATGTGTGTTTTTGTTTTTATTCATAGGAAACATTCCTGCATAACATAGTGCACCTGAATATCACACCAGTGTTGTTAACCCATACATGTCACCCCATAGTAAAAGTTATACCAATCCGTTAATGCAGCTGGTGGCCACACCAGATACTGACTGTTACTTTTGATTTTGACCCCCCTTTGTTCAGGGACACATTATTCCATTTCTGTTAGTCACATGTCTGTGGAACTTGTTCAGTTTATGTGTCAGTTGTTGAATCTTGTTATGTTCATACAAATATTTACACATGTTAAATTTGCTGAAAATAAATGCAGCTGACAGTGAGAGGACGTTTCTTTTTTTGCTGAGTTCATATGTTATGTGTTGATTCATAATAAGGAGAGGCTGTACTCATTTTTGTATTCTAAAATAATGTTGATGCACTATGAGAGAAAGAGGCGACGATTCGCAGAACATACAGTATTTGCTCTACAAATGTTTTGTATTTTCTTTTGGGTGCAGAGAATGAATTCTGATTCATTAAAACAACCTGTTCTCCAAAGTCCACGTCTATAGTCTCAATAAACCACACACAATGGAAGTGGAAACACTTTGTTGCTTTTATGAATTTTGTCTTGCTGCTTTTTGTTCTATGTTGCTCTTTCTGTATGCTACGTCTTGCTTGTCCTATGTTGCTATGTCTTGCCTGTTCTATGTTGCTATTGTCTATATTGTAATTGTTTTTAATAACCTGCCCAGGGACTGCGGTTGAAAATTAGCCGGCTGGCTAAAACCGGCACTTTTACTGAAACGTTGATTAATGTGCTGTAAAAATAAAAAATAAACTCAAACTCAAACTCAATGCAGAGTTACTCTGAGGCTGCAGAAAATGAATTCTGATTCATTAAAACAACCTGTTCTCCAAAGTCCACGTCTATAGTCTCAATAAACCACACACAATGCAGAGTTACTCTGAGGCTTTAGAAAAGTTGAAGTTGTTCATATGATTTCTAAAAATGGTCCCAACAGGTCCGGATTACCGAACAGGCACGTGGTCCAGGGGTCCCTTAGTACAAGGGTTGGTTTACTGTCTTAATGTTAGGTCCCTTAGTACGAGGGTTGGTTTACTGTCTTAATGTTAGGTCCCTTACTACGAGGGTTGGTTTACTGTCTCAATGTTAGGTCCCTTACTACGAGGGTTGGTTTACTGTCTTAATGTTAGGTCCCTTAATACGAGGGTTGGTTTACTGTCTTAATGTTAGGTCCCTTACTATGAGGGTTGGTTTACTGTCTTAATGTTAGGTCCCTTACTACGAGGGTTGGTTTACTGTCTTAATGTTAGGTCCCTTACTACGAGGGTTGGTTTACTGTCTTAATGTTAGGTCCTTTAATACGAGGGTTGGTTTACTGTCTTAATGTTAGGTCCCTTACTACGAGGGTTGGTTTACTGTCTTAATGTTAGGTCCCTTACTATGAGGGTTGGTTTACTGTCTTAATGTTAGGTCCCTTACTACGAGGGTTGGTTTACTGTCTTAATGTTAGGTCCCTTACTACGAGGGTTGGTTTACTGTCTCAATGTTAGGTCCATTACTATGAGGGTTGGTTTACTGTGTTAATGTTAGGTCCCATACTACGAGGGTTGGTTTACTGTCTTAATGTTAGGTGTGTCATAATCTCTGAGTTGGAACCCAACCTAATCTCATGCTAGATATCTTGGCTAAAGGGGTTAACTAGTTAACTAGTGGAAACTAAGAGATTCAGCCCCCCCCCCACCCCCTCTCTCTCTCTTCCTCTCTCCATGCCTGTTTGTGATGTGTGGAGCTATAATCTACACGGTGATGAGTCCGGGTGGGGAGGTGGATGCTGTGTTCATCAATGTCTACGTCCTGGTCTGTGTGCCATTCCCTCTGTGTCTGGTCAGTGGTCTAATCTACATGGTACTGAGGAAGAGGGAATGAGAGAGGGAGGGAGGCTGAGGTTAAGACCTCACACCACCACCACCAGAAAAAGGGAATGAGAGAGAGAGAGGGAGGCTGAGGTTAAGACCTCACACCACTACCACCAGGAAGAGGGAATGCGAGAGAGAGAGGGAGGCTGAGGTTAAGACCTCACACCACCACCACCAGGAAGAGGGAATGCGAGAGAGAGAGGGAGGCTGAGGTTAAGACCTCACACCACCACCACCAGGAAGAGGGAATGAGATAGGGAGAGGGAGGCTGAGGTTAAGACCTCACACCACCACCACCAGGAAGAGGGAATGAGAGAGAGAGAGGGAGGCTGAGGTTAAGACCTCACACCACCACCACCAGGAAGAGGGAATGAGAGAGAGAGAGGGAGGCTGAGGTTAAGACCTCACACCACCACCACCAGGAAGAGGGAATGAGAGAGAGAGAGGGAGGCTGAGGTTAAGACTTCACACCACCACCACCACCAGGAAGAGGGAATGAGAGAGAGAGGGAGGCTGAGGTTAAGACCTCACACCACCACCACCAGGAAGAGGGAATGAGAGAGAGAGAGGGAGGCTGAGGTTAAGACCTCACACCACCACCACCAGGAAGAGGGAATGAGAGAGAGAGAGGGAGGCTGAGGTTAAGACTTCACACCACCACCACCACCAGGAAGAGGGAATGAGAGATGGAGGGAGGCTGAGGTTAAGACCTCACAACACCACCACCAGGAAGAAGGAATGAGAGAGGGAGGGAGGCTGAGGTTAAGACCACCACAACCAGCAGAACACAGCACAACCACCAGCAGAACACAGCACTGTGCCCCTGTGACCCAGTCAATTCCATTTTAATTCCTATCAATTCAGGAAGTACACAAATATTCCAATTCCCTTCAATGCTTCTTAATGAGGTTAACCTTCTGAAATTATTTAAATTGAAATGGAATTGACCCCAACCATGCTGTGCCCACTGACCACCAGAGGAGGCTGGTAAGGGGAGGATGACCGGCTCATAATAAGGGCTAGAATGAAGTGAATGGAACTGACCCCAACCATGCTGTGCCC
Source organism: Oncorhynchus kisutch (assembly GCF_002021735.2). NCBI lineage: Eukaryota > Metazoa > Chordata > Actinopteri > Salmoniformes > Salmonidae > Oncorhynchus > Oncorhynchus kisutch. Next base: position 811,701 of record NW_022264387.1, read on the forward strand.
ACTGACCACCAGAGGAGGCTGGTAAGGGGAGGATGACCGGCTCATAATCAGGGCTAGAATGAAGTGAATGGAACTGACCCCAACCATGCTGTGCCCACTGACCACCAGAGGAGGCTGGTAAGGGGAGGATGACCGGCTCATAATAAGGGCTAGAATGAAGTGAATGGAACTGACCCCAACCATGCTGTGCCCACTGACCACCAGAGGAGGCTGGTAAGGGGAGGATGACTGGCTCATAATAAGGGCTAGAATGAAGGGAATGGAACTGACCCCAACCATGCTGTACCCACTGACCACCAGAGGAGGCTGGTAAGGGGAGGATGACCGGCTCATAATAAGGGCTAGAATGAAGTGAATGGAACTGACCCCAACCATGCTGTGCCCACTGACCACCAGAGGAGGCTGGTAAGGGGAGGATGACCGGCTCATAATAAGGGCTAGAATGAAGTGAATGGAACTGACCCCAACCATGCTGTGCCCACTGACCACCAGAGGAGGCTGGTAAGGGGAGGATGACCGGCTCATAATAAGGGCTAGAATGAAGTGAATGGAATTGTACATGTGTGTTTGATGTGTTTGATACCATTCTATTAATGTTATTAGAGCCATTATTATGAGCCTGTCCTCCATGCCACCAGCCACCAGCCACCACTGCTGACCACAGACCAGAGACAAACAGTCTAACTGGCAACCCACGGATACATTAGTCTGGTCCCAGATCTTTAGACAACTCCTTTAGATATACAGGGCATGACAATGACAGTCGGAAGAGTTTAACAGATCTGAATCAGGACACTAAGAGTTGGTTTAGAACAGATCTGAATCAGGACATTAAGAGTTGGTTTAAACAGATTGGAATCAGGAAACTAAGAGTTGGTTTGAACAGATCTGAATCAGGAAACTAAGAGTTGGTTTGAACAGATCTGAATCAGGAAACTAAGAGTTGGTTTGAACAGATCTGAATCAGGAAACTAAGAGTTGGTTTAGACAGATCTGAATCAGGATACTAAGAGTTGGTTTAAACAGATCTGAATCAGGAAACTAAGAGTTGGTTTAGACAGATCTGAATCAGGAAACTAAGAGTTGGTTTAAACAGATCTGAATCAGGAAACTAAGAGTTGGTTTAAACAGATCTGAATCAGGAAACTAAGAGTTGGTTTAAACAGATCTGAATCAGGAAACTAAGAGTTGGTTTAAACAGATCTGAATCAGGATACTAAGAGTTGGTTTAGACAGATCTGAATCAGGATACTAAGAGTTGGTTTAGACAGATCTGAGTCAGTAAACTAAGAGTTGGTTTAGACAGATCTGAGTCAGTAAACTAAGAGTTGGTTTAGACAGATCTGAGTCAGTAAACTAAGAGTTGGTTTAGACAGATCTGAATCAGGATACTAAGAGTTGGTTTAGACAGATCTGAGTCAGTAAACTAAGAGTTGGTTTAGACAGATCTGAGTCAGTAAACTAAGAGTTGGTTTAGACAGATCTGAGTCAGTAAACTAAGAGTTGGTTTAGACAGATCTGAGTCAGTAAACTAAGAGTTGGTTTAGACAGATCTGAATCAGGATACTAAGAGTTGGTTTAGACAGATCTGAGTCAGTAAACTAAGAGTTGGTTTAGACAGATCTGAGTCAGTAAACTAAGAGTTGGTTTAGACAGATCTGAATCAGGATACTAAGAGTTGGTTTAGACAGATCTGAGTCAGTAAACTAAGAGTTGGTTTAGACAGATCTGAGTCAGTAAACTAAGAGTTGGTTTAGACAGATCTGAGTCAGTAAACTAAGAGTTGGTTTAGACAGATCTGAATCAGGATACTAAGAGTTGGTTTAGACAGATCTGAGTCAGTAAACTAAGAGTTGGTTTAGACAGATCTGAATCAGGATACTAAGAGTTGGTTTAGACAGATCTGAGTCAGTAAACTAAGAGTTGGTTTAGACAGATCTGAGTCAGAAAAACTAAGAGTTGGTTTAGACAGATCTGAATCAGGATACTAAGAGTTGGTTTAGACAGATCTGAGTCAGTAAACTAAGAGTTGGTTTAGACAGATCTGAGTCAGTAAACTAAGAGTTGGTTTAGACAGATCTGAGTCAGTAAACTAACCAAAAGTTTGTTTGAGGGTGTCAAAAATGTGGGACCAAATTGTATACTTCAAAGTCAGAGATATGTTGAACCTGGATCATCATAATGATTCTACATGTTATAGTATGAACCTGGATCATCATAATGATTCTACATGTTATAGTATGAACCTGGATCATCATAATGATTCTACATGTTATAGTATGAACCTGGATCATCATAATGATTCTACATGTTATAATATGAACCTGGATCATTATAATGATTCTACATGTTATAATATGAACCTGGATCATCATAATGATTCTACATGTTAAAGTATGAACCTGGATCATCATAATGATTCTACATGTTATAGTATGAACCTGGATCATCATAATGATTCTACATTTATAATATGAACCTGGATCAATCATAATGATTCTACATACTATAATATGCCATGGCCTTTACTGGCCAAAGGTTAAACTGCTGTTATGGTTATGATATACTATGGTGTTGTGTCACTAGACTTTGACCAGATATTATTGCATCCAAAGATCAACTGTACCTAGAACATAGATACAGAGAGACTTGTCATCAGGAAGGTGATCTCTCAGCACAACGGAAAATATCTCAATGACTTGACATGTTCTGGTTATGAATTCAGGCTACAAGGTAAAATGATTGGGATTATTGTCAAGTGTGTACGGAAATTAAATGTATGTTGTTATTTTAGTATAGTGAAGTAAAACACTCAGATGTAACAGTCCATTTCACCTGGGACAGCTACGTGACAGTTCAATCATACTAAATGGCGCTAACTGGGTGTAGTCAAGTCACATTAAAAAACATGCTGTTCATATATTCGTATATCGCGGTTATTTTACAATTTGTATATTTTTACAAATGTAAATATTCTTTCAGAATATCTGAATATTTGTTGTTTTCAAAATTACAATGAATTCAGTAACAGCATCATAATATCATACCTGGTGAACAAAGCAACACACTAGAATGAGAGAAATTATTAAAAGAGAAAGTGACACGTTATAATTATTAATAATATTACTATTTTTATATTGGTATTATTTTTATTAGTTATCTATTAATTAAATCACCTGACTGTTTGGATGTGTCTGTTAGTAAATGTTTTATTTCTGAGAGATAATGCATCAAATAGAACAATTGACCTTCAATAATTAGTTGTCACTGTGTTAACCACAACCAACATGATGGATCTCTGTTTAGTTGTCACTGTGTTAACCACAACCAACATGATGGATCTCTGTTTAGTTGTCACTGTGTTAACCACAACCAACATGTTGGATCTCTGTTTAGTTGTCACTGTGTTAACCACAACCAACATGTTGGATCTCTGTTTAGTTGTCACTGTGTTAACCACAACCACCATGTTGGATCTCTGTTTAGTTGTCACTGTGTTAACCACAACTAACATGCTGGATCTCTGTTTAGTTGTCACTGTGTTAACCACAACCAACATGTTGGATCTCTGTTTAGTTGTCACTGTGTTAACCACAACTAACATGCTGGATCTCTGTTTAGTTGTCACTGTGTTAACCACAACCAACATGTTGGATCTCTGTTTAGTTGTCACTGTGTTAACCACAACCAACATGTTGGATCTCTGTTTAGTTGTCACTGTGTTAACCACAACCAACATGTTGGATCTCTGTTTAGTTGTCACTGTGTTAACCACAACCAACATGTTGGATCTCTGTTTAGTTGTCACTGTGTTAAACACAACCAACATGTTGGATCTCTGTTTAGTTGTCACTGTGTTAACCACAACCAACATGTTGGATCTCTGTTTAGTTGTCACTGTGTTAACCACAACCAACATGTTGGATCTCTGTTTAGTTGTCACTGTGTTAACCACAACCAACATGTTGGATCTCTGTTTAGTTGTCACTGTGTTAACCACAACCAACATGTTGGATCTCTGTTTAGTTGTCACTGTGTTAACCACAACCAACATGTTGGATCTCTGTTTAGTTGTCACTGTGTTAACCACAACCAACATGTTGGATCTCTGTTTAGTTGTCACTGTGTTAAACACAACCAACATGTTGGATCTCTGTTTAGTTGTCACTGTGTTAACCACAACCAACATGTTGGATCTCTGTTTAGTTGTCACTGTGTTAACCACAACCAACATGTTGGATCTCTGTTTAGTTGTCACTGTGTTAACCACAACCAACATGTTGGATCTCTGTTTAGTTGTCACTGTGTTAACCACAACCAACATGTTGGATCTCTGTTTAGTTGTCACTGTGTTAACCACAACCAACATGATGGATCTCTGTTTAGTTGACACTGTGTTAACCACAACCAACATGTTGGATCTCTGTTTAGTTGTCACTGTGTTAACCACAACCAACATGTTGGATCTCTGTTTAGTTGTCACTGTGTTAACCACAACCAACATGTTGGATCTCTGTTTAGTTGTCACTGTGTTAAACACAACCAACATGCTGGATCTCTGTTTAGTTGTCACTGTGTTAACCACAACCAACATGTTGGATCTCTGTTTAGTTGTCACTGTGTTAACCACAACCAACATGTTGGATCTCTGTTTAGTTGTCACTGTGTTAACCACAACCAACATGTTGGATCTCTGTTTAGTTGTCACTGTGTTAACCACAACCAACATGTTGGATCTCTGTTTAGTTGTCACTGTGTTAACCACAACCAACATGTTGGATCTCTGTTTAGTTGTCACTGTGTTAACCACAACCAACATGTTGGATCTCTGTTTAGTTGTCACTGTGTTAACCACAACCAACATGTTGGATCTCTGTTTAGTTGTCACTGTGTTAACCACAACCAACATGTTGGATCTCTGTTTAGTTGTCACTGTGTTAACCACAACCAACATGTTGGATCTCTGTTTAGTTGTCACTGTGTTAACCACAACCAACATGTTGGATCTCTGTTTAGTTGTCACTGTGTTAACCACAACCAACATGCTGGATCTCTGTTTAGTTGTCACTGTGTTAACCACAACCAACATGCTGGATCTCTGTTTAGTTGTCACTGTGTTAACCAGAACCAACATGTTGTATCTCTGTTTAGGGGTCAGTGCTCTAAAATGAGTCTCTCTGGGGAGAGAGAGGAGGGGGGCCCTGTCTCTAAAATGAGTCTCTCTGGGGAGAGAGAGGAGGGGGGCCCTTCCTCTAAAATGCATCTCTCTGGGGGACATGACACCAAAGCTAAGAGGTAAGATGACAATTTTATGAAGAATTTATTAAGTTTGTTTCCAAAATCAATAGCTATCTTAAGGTGAATGCACTTACTGTAAATAGCTCTGGATAAGAGCATCTGCTAAATCAGGGGTTCTCAATCCGGGGTCTGTGGAGGTACTGCAGGGGTTCTCAATCCGGGGTCTGTGGAGGTACTGCTGGGGTTCCACGGAACCCTGACTGTACTCGTTGCAATGTTAGACATTTGATAGGATTTTCACATGACACGACAACTTGATCTGATATAATGGAATGGAATAATATAATGAACTCTTAATTATTGCCTAATATAATTGAATGCATATTTTTTTTGTTACAAGCAGAATTTTGACAATATTACCGTTATATCAACACTCTCTTCACACCCCTTTAACATCTCTAAATATCTTTGGCATAGTAGGCATCAAGTCCCTTGCCAATAATGTTGCCTACAACGTTGCAACAATGTTCATTTTCATCGAACACATATTACGCCCCAGATACCTTCAATTGCCCAATTTATAGCCATGCACAATTTAGGATTATTATTTAACAACATGATGTTGTGCTCCAAAGGGAGAACCTGAAATAACATGATGGAGATAATTAAATCATCAGAAGAACAACGTGTTTATTATTATACACTCTTAGAACAGAAGGTTCCTTCTAGAACCAAAAAGGCTTCTATCACTTCATTAATATATGGAACCACTAAAACATTATATATATTTGGTTCAGTGAAGAAGAACCTCTAGAGTTCTGATCAACAGAAGGTTAATGTTTAGAGGATGGGAATCAAGCAGCCTTCCAGTCATCAGATCACTTCTGGTGATTTTTTCCTGGCCCGGGATTTGAACCAGACACCTTTTGGCCACAGCACCAATTCCTTATCCGCTGGGCGAAAACCTGAGATAATAAGCCAAAATGTAGACACAATGCTGTGCAGACATACATGGTATGACTTATTACAATTATTATACATAAATCATTGCCAAAAGCACAAGACATACTGTTGCATGTAGGTCTACATTATTAATGGATTGATCATATAGAAATATAAAACATTATTTTAACTTCTCCAAAGCAATTACATGTGGCTCAGGAACCACTGACTCACTGCATTATTCTATAGTATTATCAAGACACCTGCTGTTAACTCTTAACTACTTAGGACACCTGCTGTTAACTCTTAACTACTTAGGACACCTGCTGTTAACTCTTAACTACTTAGGACCTGCTGTTAACTCTTAACTACTTAGGACACCTGCTGTTAACTCTTAACTACTTAGGACACCTGCTGTTAACTCTTAACTACTTAGGACACCTGCTGTTAACTCTTAACTACTTAGGACAGCTGCTGTTAACTCTTAACTACTTAGGACACCTGCTGTTAACTCTTAACTACTTAGAACACCTGCTGTTAACTCTTAACTACTTAGGACAGCTGCTGTTAACTCTTAACTACTTAGGACACCTGCTGTTAACTCTTAACTACTTAGGACACCTGCTGTTAACTCTTAACTACTTAGGACACCTGCTGTTAACTCTTAACTACTTAGGACACCTGCTGTTAACTCTTAACTACTTAGAACACCTGCTGTTAACTCTTAACTACTTAGGACACCTGCTGTTAACTCTTAACTACTTAGAACACCTGCTGTTAACTCTTAACTACTTAGGACAGCTGCTGTTAACTCTTAACTACTTAGGACACCTGCTGTTAACTCTTAACTACTTAGGACAGCTCACGAGGTCTTTATTCTCAGCACTTATACGACCAATGTTCTACTCTGAGACACTTTGGCGATATGGACCCAGATCTCAACATATTGTTATAAAAAAACTGAAAATGTTTTATGATTTACATAATAATAATAAAAGAATATTACTAATGTAACCCACTGTAAAGACTGGGTTTAGTTGATTGTGTTGCACTGCTCATGTCCGCGTCCCCGTACAGAACTGTCCGCGTCCCCGTACAGAACTGTCCCCGTACAGAACTGTCCGCGTCCCCGTACAGAACTGTCCGCGTCCCTGTACATAACTGTCCGCGTCCCCGTACAGAACTGTCCGCGTCGCCGTACAGAACTGTCTGCGTCCCCGTACAGAACTGTCTGCGTCCCCGTACAGAACTGTCTGCGTCCCCGTACAGAACTGTCCGCGTCCCTGTACATAACTGTCCGCGTCCCCGTACAGAACTGTCCGCGTCCCCGTACAGAACTGTCCGCGTCGCCGTACAGAACTGTCTGCGTCCCCGTACAGAACTGTCCGCGTCGCCGTACAGAACTGTCCGCGTCCACGTTCGGTGTGGCGCCAAGGAGATTGTCCGGTTACGCGCAGAGTGGACTGAGGTGATCTTGGGGAATAACGACGGAGTTTGTTACAGTGTTGAGACGCCGAAGTTTATTGTTCAATTTGCTTTTTTCTTTACGGTCAGGGACAGTATGAGTGTAGCCAGATCCTTTTCACTCTCTGTCCTTGTTTCATTTTGTTGTTCACCGGATTCGTCATCATCGAGATGAGGGACAGAAACGACCTGCTAGCCAGTCAGTACAGCTCGGTAAGCTAGCTAGCTGCTCTACCAGCAGCATCCTAGTTATCCTAGCTAGTCGGTACAGCTCGGTAAGCTAGCTAGCTACTCTACCAGCAGCATCCTAGTTATCCTAGCTAGTCGGTACAGCTCGGTAAGCTAGCTAGCTACTCTACCAGCAGCATCCTAGTTATCATAGCTACCACTACATCATCAGTCGGTACAGCTCGGTAAGCTAGCTAGCTACTCTACCAGCAGCATCCTAGTTACCATAGCTACCACTACATCATCACCGGCTGTCTGCATTTCTTGTGGACCGATGGAGCTCCCCGGTTGTTTCTTCCACCTGTTAAATCCCGGTGAGGCTTCTCCCTCTCTCGTTGACGGATGCTGGCTACCTCTGTCCGGTTCTCCTCTCTTCACTAGATGAACGGTAACTTTAGTGTTTAAACCCTCTGTGTCCAAGGACCGAACTTTTGAATATTATTTTCAGGACGCCTCAATAGCAGGTATTGAACCCCGGGTAAATAATCACTAGTCAGAACCTCATCCTCAGTAGACATTCATTATAAAAATCATCTTAATATCTGATGTTGTGAGTAAACAACCTCGAGAGTGCGTCTTCCAGCCCTCCAATAAATTACATCATTCAACCCTCCCGGTTAGTAAATTTACCTCAACATCCCCCGGAGAAGGCAGAGTAACGACACCAGCCTTTTAGCGGGGCTGACAGACTGCCTACAACGCTCGCGTCGCTAAATGAATTTCGTTATTAAAAATGACACACTGCTCTCGCGCGCCAACGAGCGTCGAGAAGTCAGTTCTATTTGTGACGCAGGTCGCGCTGCATCTCCTCATTGGTTTATAGAAGCAGGTACCCACGTGGCATCTCCTCATTTAGCAAAAAAACACAACTTAACATAAACTTAACTTCTTTAAACAATAAAAGTTCATTTACGAACATTTCTGAAAAGTGATATATAGCGTTATGGAATGAAACTCTTATGTTTCCCCATCTGAGCTCAGAGTAGTTGAGAGATGTAATGTTTGTCTCTGTTGTGTTGAAGTCCAATCAAGCAGGAGAGACCAGCCTCCCCTGTTCCCAGCTGTGTGTCCATGAAGAGTGACTGGTCTATGAATCATCCTATAGTGTTTAGAGAGGGAGACTTTTCTACTGAACCAAGGTAAGAAGAACTCATGGGTCCTGGTCAGTGAGTTAAACAACACTGTCTCTAGTCATTTCTCCTCTCCCATTTTCCCATTTATTGTTGTTGTTTTCATAATCAATAGGCTCATCATTTTGTCCATTTTCATAGTCCTAAAACAATATTAAACAAACACAACATTGACTCAGTACTGGTTCTCCTTATAGCCTCATTATTACCTCAACTACCTGGTACCCTGCACATTGACTCAGTACTGGTACTCCTTATAGTCTCATTATTACCTCAACTACCTGGTACCCTGCACATTGACTCAGTACTGGTTCTCCTTATAGCCTCATTATTACCTCAACTACCTGGTACCCTGCACATTGACTCAGTACTGGTTCTCCTTATAGCCTCATTATTACCTCAACTACCTGGTAGCCCTACACATTGACTCAGTACTGGTTCTCCTTATAGTCTCATTATTACCTCAACTACCTGGTACCCCTGCACATTGACTCAGTACTGGTACTCCTTATAGTCTCATTATTACCTCAACTACCTGGTACCCTGCACATTGACTCAGTACTGGTTCTCCTTATAGTCTCATTATTACCTCAACTACCTGGTACCCCTGTACATTGACTCAGTACTGGTTCTCCTTATAGTCTCATTATTTTTATTTTGTGTTACTATTTCCAAGGTTTAAGGGCAACGTAGCACGTCTGGTGAACAGGGCAGAGTCCCATATCATCAGGCAAACCAGTAGAAACTGGATCAGCAGCACAACAAGGTATCACGTCCGGATCATGTATCAATACTGATAGTATAGAAAGAAAGGGAGCACTGCTCTCAGATCAGCTTTCTCCATTCAAATATTTCCTTAACATTATAATTATGGCACAATACTGACCACAGATCAGCTTCTATTATCACCTATGGCTTCAAGTATTGAGGAGGATTAGTCTAATGCTTACCCAATTAAAATGCAGTAAATCCCAGATTTGACATTGTGTTCATGTTAGGATACACATCATTAAATATATTGAGACAAATTACAGAGTAGCCTACAAGTAGCAAAATAGAACTCAATATATTGAACAATATGATTGAAATAGGCCTAAAGCCAAAAGTTCATAGTTTAATGCAGTCATCTTGGTTTTCATTTGAAGCAAATTTGTAGAAGTCCCTTGTTTGAATCAATTGCAAAGACATTGTCAACTTTGTTCGGAATTTATCGGTGTCACAGAGAGACTGATAAACCATGTAATTCTATGTGTGATTCTATCTTCTGTGTATAAAGTCATGCGGAAGGGCAAAAAATAATCTAACGACTCACTCAGCTGTTCTAGTGGTCTGAGGCAGGTGTTAGATTACTCAGCTGTTCTAGTGGTCTGAGACAGGTGTTAGATTACTCAGCTGTTCTAGTGGTCTGAGGCAGGTGTTAGATTACTCAGCTGTTCTAGTGGTCTGAGACAGGTGTTAGATTACTCAGCTGTTCTAGTGGTCTGAGACAGGTGTTAGATTACTCAGCTGTTCTAGTGGTCTGAGGCAGGTGTTAGATTACTCAGCTGTTCTAGTGGTCTGAGGCAGGTGTTAGATTACTCAGCTGTTCTAGTGGTCTTTGACAGGTGTTAGATTACTCAGCTGTTCTAGTGGTCTGAGACAGGTGTTAGATTACTCAGCTGTTCTAGTGGTCTGAGGCAGGTGTTAGATTACTCAGCTGTTCTAGTGGTCTGAGACAGGTGTTAGATTACTCAGCTGTTCTAGTGGTCTGAGGCAGGTGTTAGATTACTCAGCTGTTCTAGTGGTCTGAGGCAGGTGTTAGATTACTCAGCTGTTCTAGTGGTCTGAGACAGGTGTTAGATTACTCAGCTGTTCTAGTGGTCAGAGACAGGTGTTAGATTACTCAGCTGTTCTAGTGGTCTGAGGCAGGTGTTAGATTACTCAGCTGTTCTAGTGGTCTGAGGCAGGTGTTAGATTACTCAGCTGTTCTAGTGGTCTGAGACAGGTGTTAGATTACTCAGCTGTTCTAGTGGTCTGAGACAGGTGTTAGATTACTCAGCTGTTCTAGTGGTCTGAGACAGGTGTTAGATTACTCAGCTGTTCTAGTGGTCTGAGGCAGGTGTTAGATTACTCAGCTGTTCTAGTGGTCTGAGACAGGTGTTAGATTACTCAGCTGTTCTAGTGGTCAGAGACAGGTGTTAGATTACTCAGCTGTTCTAGTGGTCTGAGGCAGGTGTTAGATTACTCAGCTGTTCTAGTGGTCTGAGACAGGTGTTAGATTACTCAGCTGTTCTAGTGGTCTGAGACAGGTGTTAGATTACTCAGCTGTTCTAGTGGTCTGAGACAGGTGTTAGATTACTCAGCTGTTCTAGTGGTCTGAGGTGTTAGATTACTCAGCTGTTCTAGTGGTCTGAGACAGGTGTTAGATTACTCAGCTGTTCTAGTGGTCTGAGGTGTTAGATTACTCAGCTGTTCTAGTGGTCTGAGACAGGTGTTAGATTACTCAGCTGTTCTAGTAGTCTGAGACAGGTGTTAGATTACTCAGCTGTTCTAGTGGTCTGAGGCAGGTGTTAGATTACTCAGCTGTTCTAGTGGTCTGAGGCAGGTGTTAGATTACTCAGCTGTTCTAGTGGTCTGAGACAGGTGTTAGATTACTCAGCTGTTCTAGTGGTCTGAGACAGGTGTTAGATTACTCAGCTGTTCTAGTGGTCTGAGACAGGTGTTAGATTACTCAGCTGTTCTAGTGGTCTGAGACAGGTGTTAGATTACTCAGGTGTTCTAGTGGTCTGAGGCAGGTGGTAGATTACACAGAGTAAATACTCCTGGTATATACCAGGTATCTAACCACAGAGTAAATACCAGGTATCTAACCACAGAGTAAATACTCCTGGTATATACCAGGTATCTAACCACAGAGTAAATACTCCTGGTATATACCAGGTATCTAACCACAGAGTAAATACTCCTGGTATATACCAGGTATCTAACCACAGAGTAAAAAACCAACTGTCCGTTTGCTAATCCCTTTCTATTGTGTTACCGACTGTCCGTTTGCTAATCCCTTTCTATTGTGTTACTGACTGTCCGTTTGCTAATCCCATGTGGAACTCTAAGTTGTTTTTGTGGCACAGCTTTGCTTTATCTTGGCCAGGTCGCAGTTGTAAATGAGAACTTGTTCTTAATAGGCCAACCTGGTTAAATAAAGGTGAAATAAAATGACAAATTAATAACTTAATTACCAATTATTAGAAGGAAAACTATTTCACTCATATTTGAAAACATTTTAGGTCAGATTTCATATAAACCTGTAAACACTGGACAGATACTTTAAGCTCAATCATCTGAGCTGGAGTTTACAAACACAGAACATGAAGCCAACACATAAACAAACTTAGTCCCAGATATAAATCAAATTGGTCACATGGTTAGCAGATGTTATTGGTCACATACACAGGGTTAGCAGATGTTATTGGTCACATACACAGGGTTAGCAGATGTTATTAGTCACATACACATGTTTAGCAGATGTTATTGGTCACATACACATGGTTAGCAGATGTTATTGGTCACATACACAGGGTTAGCAGATGTTATTGGTCACATACACAGGGTTAGCAGATGTTATTGGTCACATACACATGGTTAGCAGATGTTATTGGTCACATACACAGGGTTAGCAGATGTTATTGGTCACATACACAGGGTTAGCAGATGTTATTGGTCACATACACAGGGTTAGCAGATGTTATTAGTCACATACACATGTTTAGCAGATGTTATTGGTCACATACACATGGTTAGCAGATGTTATTGGTCACATACACAGGGTTAGCAGATGTTATTGGTCACATACACAGGGTTAGCAGATGTTATTGGTCACATACACATGGTTAGCAGATGTTATTGGTCACATACACATGGTTAGCAGATGTTATTGGTCACATACACAGGGTTAGCAGATGTTATTGGTCACATACACAGGGTTAGCAGATGTTATTGGTCACATACACAGGGTTAGCAGATGTTATTGGTCACATACACATGGTTAGCAGATGTTATTGGTCACATACACAGGGTTAGCAGATGTTATTGGTCACATACACAGGGTTAGCAGATGTTATTGGTGACATACACATGGTTAGCAGATGTTATTGGTCACATACACAGGGTTAGCAGATGTTATTGGTCACATACACATGGTTAGCAGATGTTATTGGTCACATACACAGGGTTAGCAGATGTTATTGGTCACATACACAGGGTTAGCAGATGTTATTGGTCACATACACAGGGTTAGCAGATGTTATTGGTCCCATACACAGGGTTAGCAGATGTTATTGGTCACATACACAGGGTTAGCAGATGTTATTGGTCACATACACATGGTTAGCAGATGTTATTAGTCACATACACAGGGTTAGCAGATGTTATTGGTCACATACACATGGTTAGCAGATGTTATTGGTTACATACACATGGTTGGCAGATGTTATTGGTCACATACACATGGTTAGCAGATGTTATTGGTCACATACACATGGTTAGCAGATGTTATTGGTGACATACACATGGTTAGCAGATGTTATTGGTCACATACACATGGTTAGCAGATGTTATTGGTCCCATACACAGGGTTAGCAGATGTTATTGGTCACATACACATGGTTAGCAGATGTTATTGGTCCCATACACAGGGTTAGCAGATGTTATTGGTCACATACACAGGGTTAGCAGATGTTATTGGTCACATACACATGGTTAGCAGATGTTATTAGTCACATACACATGGTTAGCAGATGTTATTGGTGACATACACATGGTTAGCAGATGTTATTGGTCACATACACATGGTTAGCAGATGTTATTAGTCACATACACAGGGTTAGCAGATGTTATTGGTGACATACACATGGTTAGCAGATGTTATTGGTCCCATACACAGGGTTAGCAGATGTTATTGGTCACATACACAGGGTTAGCAGATGTTATTGGTCACATACACATGGTTAGCAGATGTTATTAGTCACATACACATGGTTAGCAGATGTTATTGGTCCCATACACATGGTTAGCAGATGTTATTGGTCACATACACATGTTTAGCAGATGTTATTGGTCACATACACATGGTTAGCAGATGTTATTGGTCACATACACAGGGTTAGCAGATGTTATTGGTCCCATACACAGGGTTAGCAGATGTTATTGGTCACATACACAGGGTTAGCAGATGTTATTGGTTACATACACAGGGTTAGCAGATGTTATTGGTCACATACACATGGTTAGCAGATGTTATTGGTCACATACACATGGTTAGCAGATGTTATTGGTCACATACACATGGTTAGCAGATGTTATTGGTCACATACACAGGGTTAGCAGATGTTATTGGTCACATACACAGGGTTAGCAGATGTTATTGGTCACATACACAGGGTTAGCAGATGTTATTGGTCACATACACATGGTTAGCAGATGTTATTGGTCACATACACAGGGTTAGCAGATGTTATTGGTCACATACACATGGTTAGCAGATGTTATTGCTCACATACACATGGTTAGCAGATGTTATTGGTCACATACACAGGGTTAGCAGATGTTATTAGTCACATACACAGGGTTAGCAGATGTTATTAGTCACATGGTTAACAGATGTTATTAGTTACATACACATGGTTAGCAGATGTTATTGGTCACATACACAGGGTTAGCAGATGTTATTAGTCACATGGTTAACAGATGTTATTAGTTACATACACATGGTTAGCAGATGTTATTGGTTACATACACATGGTTAGCAGATGTTATTTACAATGGCTGCCTAGGAACAGTGGTTAACTGCCTTGTTCAGGGGCAGATATTTACCTTGTCAGCTCAGGGATTCGATCTAGCAACCTTTCGGTTACTGGCCCAACACTCAAACCACGAGGCTACCTGCCACCTCTACACTCTAACCACGAGGCTTCCTGCCACCTCGACACTCTAACCACGAGGCTACCTGCCGCCTCTACACTCTAACCACGAGGCTACCTGCCACCTCTACACTCTAACCACGAGGCTACCTGCCGCCTCTACACTCTAACCACGAGGCTACCTGCCGCCTCTACACTCTAACCACAAGGCTACCTGCCGCCTCTACACTCTAACCACAAGGCTACCTGCCACCACAGACATACAGGATATCACTTGTTATACATCATTATTATACATAAAGCATTGCCAAAAGCACAAGACATACTGTTGCATGTAGGTCTACATTATTTATCGATTGATCATACAGAAATATAAAACATTATTTTAACTACTACAAAGCAATTACATGTGGTGCAGGAACCACTGACTCACTGCATTATTCTATAGTATTATCAAGACACCTGCTGTTAACTCTTAACTACTTAGGACAGCTGCTGTTAACTCTTAACTACTTAGGACAGCTGCTGTTAACTCTTAACTACTTAGGACAGCTGCTGTTAACTCTTAACTACTTAGGACAGCTGCTGTTAACTCTTAACTACTTAGGACAGCTGCTGTTAACTCTTAACTACTTAGGACAGCTGCTGTTAACTCTTAACTACTTAGGACAGCTGCTGTTAACTCTTAACTACTTAGGACAGCTGCTGTTAACTCTTAACTACTTAGGACAGCTCACGAGGTGTCCTAAATATCTGCCGACTAGGTGGGACTAGAGACTTCATGCATAGTTACCCACCCACTTATACCCATAAGTGTAAAATGTCTTTATTCTCAGCACTTATATGGCCAATGTTCTACTCTGAGACACTGTGTGAACATGGTCCCAGATCTCAACATATTGTTATAGAAAAACATAGAATTTTTGTTTTACATAATAATCCAAAATGAATATTACTAATGTAACCCACTGTAAAGACTGGGTTTAGTTGATTGTGTTGCACTGATCATGTCCGCGTTCTGGAACTGTCCGCGTCCCCGTACAGAACAGTCCGCGTCCCCGTACAGAACTGTCCGCGTCCCTGTACAGAACAGTCCGCGTCCCCGTACAGGACAGTCCGCGTCCCCGTACAGAACAGTCCGCGTTCCCGTTCGGTGTGGCGCCAAGCCGGTTACGCGCAGAGTGGACTGAGGTGATCTTGGGGAATAACGACGTAGTTTGTTACAGTGTTGAAACACCGAAGTTTATTGTTCAATTTGCTTTTTTCTTTACGGTCAGGGACAGTATGAGTGTAGCCAGATCCTTTTCACTCTCTATCCTTGTTTCAATTTGTGGTTCACCGGATTCATCATCGAGACGAGAGACAGACGCACGACCTGCTAGCTAGTCGGTACAGCTCGGTAAGTTAGCAAGCTACTCTACCTGCAGCATCCTAGTTATCCTAGCTAGTCGGTACAGCTCGGTAAGCTAGCTAGCTACTCTATCAGCAGCATCCTAGTTATCCTAGCTAGTCGGTACAGCTCGGTAAGCTAGCTAGCTACTCTACCAGCAGCATCCTAGTTATCCTAGCTAGTCGGTACAGCTCGGTAAGCTAGCTAGCTACTCTACCAGCAGCATCCTAGTTACCATAGCTACCACTACATCATCACCGGCTGTCTGCATTTCTTCTGGACCGATGGAGCTCCCCGGTTGTTTCTTCCATCTGTTAAATCCCGGTGAGGCTTCTCCCTCTCTCGTTGACGGATGCTGGCTACCTCTGTCCGGTTCTCCTCTCTTCACTAGATGGACGGTAACTTTAGTGTTTAAACCTAAATAAATAGTAACAATAGCAGGTATTGAACCCCGGGTAAATAATCACTAGTCAGAACCTCAACCTCAGTTTACATTCATTATAAAAATCATCTTAATATCTGATATTGTGAGTAAACAACCTCGAGAGTGCGTCTTCCAGCCCTCCAATAAATTACATCATTCAACCCTCCCGGTTAGTAAATTTACCTCAACATCCCCCGGAGAAGGCAGAGTAACGACACCAGCCTTTTAGCGGGGCTGACAGACTGACTACAACGCTCGCGTCGCCAAATTAATTTCGTTATTAAAAATGACACACTGCTCGCGCCATTAACTAACGTCTGGAAGTCAGTTCTATTTGTGAAACTCTTCTTATGTTTCCCCATCTGAGCTCAGAGTAGATGAGAGATGTAATGTTTGTCTCTGTTGTGTTGAAGTCCAATCAAGCAGGAGAGACCAGCCTCCCCTGTTCCCAGCTGTGTGTCCATGAAGAGTGACCGGTCTACGATTCAACCTATAAACTTTAGAGAGGGAGACTTTTCTACTGAACCAAGGTAAGAAGAACTCATGGGTCCTGGTCAGTGAGTTAAACAACACTGTCTCTAGTCATTTCTCCTCTCCCATTTTCCCATTTATTGTTGTTGTTTTCATAATCCATAGGCTCATCATTTTGTCCATTTCCATAGTCCTAAAACAATATTAAACAAACACAACATTCCCTCCCTGTGTGTGTGTGTGTGTGTGTGTGTGTGTGTGTGTGTGTGTGTGTGTGTGTGTGTGTGTGTGTGTCTGTGTGTGTGTGTGTGTTTGTGCACTCCCTGGATGAGGAGTGGTAATCTCTATCCTGATTTTCTAGTCACTTTTACCTCTACCTACATGTACATATTATCTCAATTATAGTCTCATTATTACCTCAACTACCTGGTAGCCCTACACATTGACTCAGTACTGGTACTCCTTATAGTCTCATTATTACCTCAACTACCTGGTACCCTGCACATTGACTCAGTACTGGTACTCCTTATAGGCTCATTATTACCTCAACTACCTGGTACCCTGCACATTGACTCAGTACTGGTTCTCCTTATAGTCTCATTATTACCTCAACTACCTGGTACCCTGCACATTGACTCAGTACTGGTACTCCTTATAGTCTCATTATTACCTCAACTACCTGGTAGCCCTACACATTGACTCAGTACTGGTTCTCCTTATAGTCTCATTATTACCTCAACTACCTGGTACCCTGCACATTGACTCAGTACTGGTGGTACTCCTTATAGTCTCATTATTACCTCAACTACCTGGTAGCCTGCACATTGACTCAGTACTGGTTCTCCTTATAGTCTCATTATTACCTCAACTACCTGGTACCCTGCACATTGACTCAGTACTGGTTCTCCTTATAGTCTCATTATTACCTCAACTACCTGGTACCCTACACATTGACACAGTACTGGTGCTCCTTATAGTCGCATTCTTGTTATTTTGTGTTGCTATTTCCTTATTTTTATTTACAAGTCACAAGGACAACGTAGCACGTCCTGTGAACACGTCAGGGTTCCATAGCCGGAGGCAGACCAGCAGGAACTGGATCAGCAGCACAACAAGGTAACACGTCTGGTGAACAGGTCAGAGTTCATATCCTCAGGCAGACCAGCAGAAACTGGACCAGCAGCACAACAAGGTAACACGTCTGGTGAACAGGTCAGAGTTCATATCCTCAGGCAGACCAGTAGAAACTGGATCAGCAGCACAACAAGGTATCACGTCTGGTGAACAGGTCAGAGTTCATATCCTCAGGCAGACCAGCAGAAACTGGACCAGCAGCACAACAAGGTAACACGTCTGGTGAACAGGTCAGAGTTCATATCCTCAGGTAGACCAGTAGAAACTGGATCAGCAGCACAACAAGGTATCACGTCTGGTGAACAGGTCAGAGTTCATATCCTCAGGTAGACCAGTAGAAACTGGATCAGCAGCACTACAAGGTATCACGTCTGGTGAACAGGTCAGAGTTCATATCCTCAGGCAGACCAGTAGAAACTGGATCAGCAGCACTACAAGGTATCACGTCTGGTGAACAGGTCAGAGTTCATATCCTCAGGCAGACCAGCAGAAACTGGATCAGCAGCACTACAAGGTATCACGTCTGGTGGAGCCTGTATCAATACTGATAGGATGGAAAGAAAGGGAGCTCTGCTCTCAGATCAGCTTTCTCCATTCAAATATGTTCTTTACATTAGAATTATTTCACAATACTGACCACGAATCAGCTTCTATTATCCCCTATGGCTACAAATACTAAATGAATAAAATGTCAAATATAAGTGTTTTACATACAGAACTCATATTACTGTATTGAATTATTATATTAAAATATTTAAATATTGATGTTAAAAGTGTATCATTTATATAGTTATGTTAAACATTAAACGTTAAACATTCCTTATTAAACATGTATTTATTTGTTACATTTGACTGTGTAGCAGATATATATTATTACTGTGTAAAACCTAGCAGATATATATTATTACTGTGTAAAACCTAGCAGATATATATTATTACTGTGTAAAACCTAGCAGTACTACTGATTTCTCTGAGAGTGAGACAGATATATATTATTACTGTGTAAAACCTAGCAGTACTACTGATTTCTCTGAGAGTGAGGCAGATATATATTATTACTGTGTAAAACCTAGCAGTACTACTGATTTCTCTGAGAGTGAGGCAGATATATATTATTACTGTGTAAAACCTAGCAGTACTACTGATTTCTCTGAGAGTGAGGCAGATATATATTATTACTGTGTAAAACCTAGCAGATATATATTATTACTGTATAAAACCTAGCAGTACTACTGATTTCTCTGAGGGTGAGGCAGATATATATTATTACTGTGTAAAACCTAGCAGATATGTATTATTACTGTGTAAAACCTAGCAGTACTACTGATTTCTCTGAGAGTGAGACAGATAGAAATAATTTAGAAAAAACATGATTATTTGTCTCTGAAAAAAACATAACTTATAAACATAATTTCTTCAACGTTCGCGACGCTAAATGACACACTGCTCGCGCGTTAACTAACGTCTGGAAGTCAGTTCTATTTGTGAAACTCTTCTTATGTTTCCCCATCTGAGCTCAGAGTAGATGAGAGATGTAATGTTTGTCTCTGTTGTGTTGAAGTCCAATCAAGCAGGAGAGACCAGCCTCCCCTGTTCCCAGCTGTGTGTCCATGAAGAGTGACTGGTCTATGGGTCATCCTATAGTGTTTAGAGAGGGAGACTTTTCTACTGAACAAAGGTAAGAAGAACTCAGGGGTCCTGGTCAGTGAGTTAAACAACACTGTCTCTAGTCATTTCTCCTCTCCCATTTTCCCATTTATTGTTGTTGTTTTCATAATCCATAGGCTCATCCTTTTGTCCATTTGCATAGTCCTAAACAATATTAAACAAACACAACATTCCCTCCGTGTGTGTGCGTGTGTGTGTGTGTGTGTGTATGTGTGCGTGTGTGTGTGTGTGTGTGTGTGTGTGTGTGTGTGTGTGTGTGTGTGTGTACTCCCTGGATGAGGAGATGTAATCTCATGTTTTGTCCACAGAAACCAACAGGAGAGATCAGAGTCAGAGATTCTCAGTGGTCAGTCTTCCCAGAGTCATCAAACAGACCTGGCCTCCATATTCAGTGTATGTGGTCCTGTTATGTACATTTGTTTTTGTTTACCTCAAGCAAAGTTGATCTGTCAATCATTCATTAATGTGTTAATGAGAAAGCATTTATTCTCTTGCTTAACTTATTTACTTGATTTATTTCAGGTGCTTGAAGAGAATATTATGACATTTGTGAAGAACGAGCTGAAGATGTTCAAGAGGATTCTTAGTCCAGAACTCCCAGGAGGCTTTGAGAGTCAGAAGCAGGATAAGGAAGTGGTGGATGCTGATGATGAGAAGCAGGAGAGCAGTGCCAGAGAGGGGGCTCTGAAGATCACACTGCACATCCTGAGGAAAATGAACCAGAAGGAGCTTGCTGACACACTGGAGAAATGTAAGATCTGTCTGCCTCATGTTGAATGGTGTTTTATAACATTTAAAAGCTGTAGCTAAAGTACAGCTAAAGTAGGTGTGTAACTCAATGATATTGTAGCAGCCTTCACACAACACCTAGTGACCTCATCAAGTAGCAGCAGGGATGTGTTGTGGTGATTAAATTAGAGAGAGAGAAAGAGAGACGACATTAATAATACCATCAATAATAATATAATCAGTCACACCAGTCTGTAATGCATTATGAAAACTTTTACACATTTATACAGTCAGTTAAGAGAATAAATTATTATAATTTACAACTTTATAACAGTCCTTCAATACTGTAGACATTAAAACAGACGTAATATTAATATCCTCGGTGTTATTTCTTCATTCAGATGAGCTTGCTGTGATTTGCCAACGTGAACTCAAATCTAATCTAAAGAAGAAGTTTCAATGTGTATTTGAGGGGATCGCTAAACAAGGAAACCCAACACTTCTCAATAACATCTACACAGAGCTCTACATCACAGAGGGTGGAACAGGAGAGGTCAATAATGAACATGAGCTGAGACAGATTGAGACAACAACCAGGAAACAAGCAAGACCAGAGACTGCAATCAAATGTAACGACATCTTCAAACCCTTAACTGGACAAGACAAACCTATCAGAACTGTGCTGACAAAGGGAGTCGCTGGCATTGGAAAAACAGTCTCTGTGCAGAAGTTCATTCTGGACTGGGCTGAAGGAAAAGCAAATCAGGATGTCCAATTTGTATTTTCATTCCCTTTCCGGGAGCTGAATTTGATGAAAGAGGACAAACACACTTTCATTGAACTTCTTAATCACTTCTCAATGGAAACCAAACAATCAAGAATCTCCAACTACGACAAGTACAAAGTTCTGTTCATCTTTGATGGTCTGGATGAGTGCCGACTGCCCCTAGACTTCCAGAAGAACAAGATCTGTTGGGACGTCACAGAGTCAACCTCAGTGGATGTTCTGCTGACAAATCTCATCAGGGGAAATCTGCTTCCCTCTGCTCTCCTCTGGATAACTACCCGACCTGCAGCAGCCAATAAGATCCCTTCAGGGTGTGTTGACCAGGTGACAGAGGTACGAGGGTTCAATGACTCACAGAAGGAGGAGTACTTCAGGAAGAGATTCAGTGATGAGGACCTGTCCAGCAGAATCATCTCACACATAAAGACATCAAGGAGCCTCCACATCATGTGCCACATTCCAGTCTTCTGTTGGATTTCTGCAACAGTCCTTGAACACATGCTGAAACATAAGAGAGAAGAGATGCCCAAGACTCTGACTGAGATGTACACACACCTTGTGGTGTTTCATACCAAACAGAAGAATAAAAAGTATCTTGGGAAAGAAGAGACAGGTCCACACTGGAATAAAGAGAGCATTCTGTCTCTGGGAAAACTGGCTTTTCAACAGCTTGTGACTGGCAATCTGATTTTCTATGAAGAAGACCTGAAAGAGGCTGGCATTGATGTCAATGAAGCCTCAGTGTACTCAGGATTGTGCACACAGCTCTTTAAAGAGGAATGTGGGCTGTACCAGGACAAGGTGTTCTGCTTTGTTCATCTGAGCATTCAGGAGTTTCTGGCTGCTGTATATGTGTTCCTCTCATTCATCAACAACAATGAGAATCTAATGGACAAACTGCAAACAAAAGACGAGCCTGAAGTTACTTTCTACAAGAGTGCTGTGGATAAAGCCTTACAAAGTGAGACGGGAAACCTGGACCTTTTCCTCCGCTTCCTTCTGGGCCTCTCACTGGAGTCCAATCAGAAGCACTTACGAGGTCTACTGACAACGACAAGAATCAGCTCACAGAGCCATGAAGAAACAGTCAAGTACATCAAGGAGAAGATCGGGGAGGATCTCTCTCCAGAGAGGAGCATCAATCTGTTCCACTGTCTGAATGAACTGAATGACCATTCTCTAGTGGAGGAGATCCAAAGCTACCTGAGATCAGGAAGTCTCTCAAAACCCAACCTGTCACCTGCACAGTGGTCAGCTCTGGTCTTTGTGTTGCTGACTTCAGAAAAGGAGCTGGATGTGTTTGACCTGAAGAAATACTCCAGATCAGAGGAAGGTCTTCTGAGGCTGCTGCCAGTGGTCAAAGCCTCCAGAGCTGCTCTGTGAGTAAATAAAATGACATTTAAGAACTAATCATCAGGAAGAAATATTCAGTTTAGAGAAAAATATGAATTATAATATGTATAATATATTATTTTGAAAAACATATTGAATAAATTCATTGATGTTCACATTAGTATAACAATATGTATAACAATATGACCATACAATTCTAGGAGACGGACGATGAATCTATATGTTGTTTGAGAGAATAAACCAAATGCATCTACCATTGTCCTTCTACACTACTGGTGTTAAATTAGCAGTGTGTTTGTGAAGTCATGATGATCTCTTTGCAGGTTGTCAGGCTGTGGAGTCACAGAGGAAGGCTGTGCTTCTCTGGTCTCAGCTCTGGAGTCAAACCCCTCACACCTGAGAGAGCTGGACCTGAGTAACAATGACCTGAAGGATTCAGGAGTGAAGCTGCTCTCTGCTGGACTGGGGAATCCCCACTGTAAACTGGAGTCTCTGAGGTCAGTATTCCTGTAGTTGGTCAACAAGTGAAAACTGTTCACCAGATCCAATAATATATATTGTGGACTGTATACTCAATACAATCTAAATCTGATACCTCACTGTCTAAATAGATATGGTGTGGACTGTATACTCAATACAATCTAAATCTGATACCTCACTGTCTGTCTTCTGACTGATACTGCTTTTTAAACTGGTCTGGTCAGTCTACTATAATATTTGTTAATATTTACACTATTTTACGAATAGATATGGAAGGTTTCAGGACACTGATGTATCTGAATATGCTGAAAAAATGAATATCACTGATATACTGATATATCTGAAAATGTTGAACAAATATAGATTTTCACCACTAAAGTATATCAGTGTGATTTTAATATGATTTGACTCTTTGCAGGCTGTCAGGCTGTCTAGTCACAGAGGAAGGCTGTGCTTCTCTGGTCTCAGCTCTGGAGTCAAACCCCTCACACCTGAGAGAGCTGGACCTGAGCTACAATCACCCAGGAGACTCAGGAGTCAGACTGCTCTCTGCTGGACTGGAGGATCCACACTGCAGACTGGAGAAACTCAAGTATGTAGAGGGTTTATGTCAATGTTCATATCAGACATGTTGGACTTATCAGGCTGGTTTCTGGAGAAACTCAAGTATGATAAACATTCTTACCATTACTTACTTAGACAAAGTTATATGTCTCCAGTGTGTGTGTCTGTGTCTCCAGTGTGTGTGTGTGTGTGTGTGTGTCACCAGTGTGTGTGTGTGTCACCAGTGTGTGTGTGTGTGTGTGTGTGTGTGTTTGTGAGTGTGTGTCACCAGTGTGTGTGTGTGTGTGTGTGTGTGTGTGTGTTAGTGTCTCCAGTGTGTGTGTGTGTGTGTGTGTGTGTCTCCAGTGTGTGTGTGTGTGTGTGTGTGTGTGTCTCCAGTGTGTGTGTGTGTGTGTGTGTGTTAGTGTCTCCAGTGTGTGTGTGTGTGTGTGTCTCCAGTGTGTGTGTGTGTGTCTCCAGTGTGTGTGTGTGTTAGTGTCTCCAGTGTGTGTGTGTGTGTCACCAGTGTGTGTGTGTGTGTGTGTCTCCAGTGTCTGTGTGTGTGTGTTTGTGAGTGTGTGTCACCAGTGTGTGTGTGTGTGTCACCAGTGTGTGTGTGTGTGTGTGTGTGTGTTAGTATCTCCAGTGTGTGTGTGTGTGTGTGTGTGTGTGTCCAGTGTGTCCTGTGTGTGTGTGTGTGTGTGTGTCCAGTGTGTCCTGTGTGTGTGTGTGTCCAGTGTGTCCTGTGTGTGTGTGTCCAGTGTGTCCTGTGTGTGTGTGTGTCCAGTGTGTGTCCAGTGTGTCCTGTGTGTGTGTGTGTGTCCAGTGTGTGTGTCCAGTGTGTGTCCAGTGTGACCTATGTGTGTGTGTGTGTGTCCAGTGTGTCCTATGTGTGTGTGTGTGTCCAGTGTGACCTGTGTGTGTGTGTCCAGTGTGTCCTCTGTGTGTGTGTGTCCAGTGTGTCCTGTGTGTGTGCGTGTGTGTCCTGTGTGTGTGTGTGTGTGTGTGTGTGTGTGTGTGTGTGTGTGTGTCCCTCAATGACTGTCTGTTCTTCTGCTTACCGCTACAGTGTGGAACATGGTGGAGAGAACAGAATGAAACCTGGACTTAGAAAATGTGAGTGTTGACTGCTGTGAAGAATATGACTAAGAATAAGTCTTAATTCAAGTTAAGTCAAAGACCAACATCATTACTGACTTGGTCATATTAAATATCAGCTGTAGTTCTACAGAAGCAGAAATCAGGGACACCAACGTTTACAAAGAGTTGATTTGTGTGTGTATGTGTGTGGTGTGTGTGGTGTGTGTGTGTGTGTGTGTGTGTGTGTGTGTGTGTGTGTGTGTGTGTGTGTGTGTGTGTGTGTGTGTGTGTGTGTGTGTGTGTATGTGTGTGTGGGTGTGGGTGTGGGTGTGGGTGTGGGTGTGGTGTGGTGTGGTGTGGTGTGGTGTGGTGTGGTGTGTGTGTGTGTGTGTGTGTGTGGTGTGTGTGTGTGTGTGTGTGTAATTAATGTGAATCAGTGTGTTTTATATTACCATACAGTATAACATATGATCATTCAACAAGTCTCAAGTTACCTTCACTTCTCCTTTTGATACCTAGAAACATCTACATTAAATGAATTAGTGAAAAGTGAGTTAACATTCTAATGTGAATGATGATGATTTCTAATATTGTGTCTGGTTTCATCCATCAGATGTCTGTGATCTCACACTGGACCTAAACACAGTAAACAGACACCTCTCTCTGTCTGAGGAGAACAGAAAGGTGACATGGAGGAGAGAGGAGCAGCCGTATCCTGATCACCCAGAGAGATTTGAGGTCTGGGGACAGGTGCTGTGTAGAGAGGGTCTGACTGGGCGCTGTTACTGGGAGGTAGAGTGGAGTGGGGGAGCTGTTATAGGAGTGACATATAAAGGAATCAGCAGGAGAGGAGGGGTTAATGACTGTTGTCTTGGATACAATGACAAGTCCTGGAGTCTGTTCTGCTCTGACAACAGTTACATTGCCTGGCACAATAATAATCCCACTCCCATAGACGTCCCCTCCTCCAGCTCCCACAGAGTAGGAGTGTATCTGGACTGGCCAGCCGGCACTCTGTCCTTCTATAGAGCCTCCTCTGACACACTGACCCACCTGATCACATTCACCTCCACATTCACTGAGCCCCTCTATCCAGGGTTTAGGGTTTATGATGATTCCTTTGGGATTTGGGACTCCTCAGTGTCCCTGTGCCAGTGATACACACACACATTGACACACTCACACTCACACACAGACACACACACACTGGACACAAACAGACAAACACACACACACTTTGGATACAAACACACACACATACACACACACACACAGGACACGCACACACACACACACACACAAACATTGGACACATGCACACACTGGATACACACATATTGGGGACACACACACATTAGACACACGCTCTAGTGCACACACACGCACACACACACACACACACACACTGGACACACACAGACACACACACTGACACTCACACACACACATAGTGGACACACACACTGGACACACACACACACACACACACATATAGGCGTTTTCAAAAAACATATGCCATTCAGGGCACCAGTCTAGAACCAGTGGTTGCTAGGCAGTTTCTGGATCCCAGGTTCTAGAACAGCTTCTATCCCAGTTCTATCTGCCTGTTAATTCAGTTTCTGGACCACAGGTTCTAGAACAGCTTCTATCCCAGTTCTATCTGCCTGTTAAATCAGTTTCTGGACCACAGGTTCTAGAACAGCTTCTATCCCAGTTCTATCTGCCTGTTAAATCAGTTTCTGGACCACAGCTTCTATCCCAGTTCTATCTGCCTGTTAAATCAGTTTCTGTATCACAGCTTCTATCCCAGTTCTATCTGCCTGTTAAATCAGTTTCTGGATCACAGGTTCTAGAACAGCTTCTATCTATGGTTTATGATGTTGACTCTTCAGTGTCCCTGAAATAATAACACACACACTAGACACACACACACTGGACACACACACACACTAGACACACACTAGACACACACACACTAGACACACACTAGACACACACTAGACACACACACAATGGACACACACTAGACACACACACACTAGACACACACTAGACACACACACACTAGACACACACACACTGGACACACACACACTAGACACACACTAGACACACACACACTAGACACACACTAGACACACACTAGACACACACACAATGGACACACACTAGACACACACACACTGGACAAATACACACACTAGGGACACACACTAGACACACACACACTAGACACACACTAGACACACACACACTGGACAAATACACACACACACACACTAGACACACACTAGACACACACACAATGGTCACACACTAGACACACACACACTAGACACACACACTCTGGACACACATGTTAACCTGCGACTGGTTGAAACATGAAACAAATATGAAATGAAATACAAAACAATTAAATATGTGGAATAGAATTAAACAAATTGTACAATTAGTACAACAGAGTGTTGTAATTCAGGGTTACTATAGCAACAGAGTGTTGTGATGCAGGGTCACTATAGCAACAGAGTGTTGTGATGCAGGGTTACTATAGCAACAGAGTGTAGCAATGCAGGGTCACTATAGCAACAGAGTGTTGTGATGCAGGGTCACTATAGCAACAGAGTGTTGTGATGCAGGGTTACTATAGCAACAGAGTGTTGTAATGCAGGGTCACTATAGCAACAGAGTTCTCATCTGCTCTCTCTTTCTGCTCTGCTCTCTCTCTGTTCTCTGCTCTCTCTTCTCTGCTCTCTCTGCTCTCTGCTCTCTCTGCTCTCTCTCTGCTCTCTCTGCCCTCTTCTCTCTCACTCTCTGCTCTCTTCTCCTCGCTCTGCTCTCTCAGCCTGCTCTCTGCTCTCTCTCTGCTCTCTCTCTCTGCTCTCTCTCTGCTCTCTCTGTGCTCTGCTCTCTCTCAGCTCTCTCTCTGCTCTCTGCTCTCTGCTCTCTCTCTGCTCTCTGCTCTCTCTTCTCTCTCTCTGCTCTCTGCTCTCTTTTCTCTGCTCTCTCTGTTCTCTGCTCTCTCTCTTTTCTCTGCTCTCTCTCTCTCTCTCACACTCTGCTCTCTCTCTGCTCTCTCTCTGTTCTCTGCTCTCTTTTCTCTGCTCTCTCTGTTCTCTGCTCTCTCTCTTTTCTCTGCTCTCTCTCTCTCTCTCTCACACTCTCTGCTCTCTGCTCTCTCTCTGTTCTCTGCTCTCTTTTCTCTGCTCTCTCTGTTTTCTGCTCTCTCTCTTTTCTCACACTCTCTGCTCTCTCTCTCCCACACACTCTGCTCTCTCTCTCTCCCACATTCTGCTCTCTCTCTCCCACACACTCTGCTCTCTCTCTGCTCTCTCTCTCCCACACACTCTGCTCTCTCTCTCCCACACATTCTGCTCTCTCTCTCCCACACACTCTGCTCTCTCTCTGCTCTCTCTCTCCCACTCTCTCTGCTCTCTCTCTCCCACACACTCTGCTCTCTCTCTCTCTCTCCCACACTCTCTGCTCTCTCTCTGCTCTCTCTCCCATACTCTCTGCTCTCTGCTCTCTCTCTCTCCCACACTTTCTGCTCTCTCTCTCTCCCACAGTCTGCTCTCTCTCTGCTCTCTCTCCCACACTCTACTCTCTCTCTCCCTCACTCTGCTCCCTGCTCTCTCTCTCTCCCACACTTTCTTCTCTCTCTATCTCTCACTTTCTCTATCGTAACAGTGGTGCAGTTTGGGCAATCACCACTTGATGGCAGTGTTAAACCAGGAGTGATGAAAACAACATCACTGCAGAGAGAGAGAGAGAGTCTAATATACTGATAATACAGTAGCATTCAGAAAGTATTCAGACCCCTTGACTTTTTACACATTTTGTCACGTTACAGACTTATTCAAAAATGGATTAAATGTGTTTTTCCCCTCATCAATCTACACACAATAACCCAGAATTACAAAGCAAAAACAGTTCACTTTATGTGTGAACATTTTTATTTAAAAAAAACTTAGATATCACAGAGGGGGAGAGAGAGAGGGAGGGGAGAGAGTCAGATCAGAGGGAAAGAGAGAGATGGAGGGTAGAGAGTCAGAACAGAGGGAAAGAGAGAGAGAGAGGGGAGAGAGTCAGAACAAAGGGAAAGAGAGAGAGAGGGAGGGGAGAGAGTCAGAACAGAGGGAGGGAGGGTAGAAAGTCAGAACAGAGGGAAAGAGAGAGAGGGAGGGTAGAGAGTCAGAACAGAGGGAAAGAGAGGGAGGGTAGAAAGTCAGAACAGAGGGGAAGAGAGAGAGGGAGGGAGGGTAGAAAGTCAGAACAGAGGGGAAGAGAGAGAGAGGGAGGGGAGAGAGTCAGAACAGAGGGAAAGAGAGAGAGAGAGAGAGAGAGGGAGGGTAGAGAGTCAGAACAGAGGGAAAGAGAGAGAGAGGGAGGGTAAAGAGTCAGAACAGAGGGAAAGAGAGAGAGAGGGAGAGTAGCGAGTCAGAACAGAGGGAGGGTAGAGAGTCAGAACAGAGGGAACGAGAGAGAGGGAGGGTAGAGAGTCAGAACAGAGGGAGGGTAGAGAGTCAGAACAGATTGAAAGAGAGAGAGGGAGGGTAGAGAGTCAGAACAGATGGAGGGTAGAGAGTCAGAACAGAGGGAAAGAGAGAGAGAGGGAGGGTAGAGAGTCAGAACAGAGGGAAAGAGAGAGAGAGGGAGGGGAGAGAGTCAGAACAGAGGGAAAGAGAGAGAGGGAGGGTAGAGAGTCAGAACAGAGGGAAAGAGAGAGAGGGAATGGAGAGACTCAGAACAGAGGGAAGGAGAGGGAGAGTAGAGAGTCAGAACAGAGGGAAAGAGAGAGAGGGAGGGGAGAGAGTCAGAACAGAGGGAAGGAGAGAGGGAGAGTAGAGAGTCAGAACAGAGGGAAAGAGAGAGAGGGAGGGGAGAGAGTCAGAACAGAGGGAGGGGAGAGAGTCAGAACAGAGGGAAGGAGAGAGAGAGAGGGAGGGTAGAGAGTCAGAACAGAGGGAAGGAGAGAGGGAGAGTAGAGAGTCAGAACAGAGGGAAAGAGAGAGTCAGAACAGAGGGAAAGAGAGAGAGAGGGAGGGTAGAGAGTCAGAACAGAGGGAAAGAGAGAGAGAGAGGGAGGGTAGAGAGTCAGAACAGGGGGAAAGAGAGAGAGGGAGGGGAGAGAGTCAGAACAGAGGGAAAGAGAGAGAGGGAGGGGAGAGAGTCAGAACAGAGGGAAAGAGAGAGAGGGAGGGTAGATGTGTGGAATTTGCTTTATGTTTGGTAATTGGGGGCCTTTGAGCCCTGATGGGCTGGGTGACATCAGTGACTCTCTGAGAGATATGAGCTGCTGAGGAGAGCAAGAGAGATTAGTCAGCAGAAATGATTCAGGACGACGTTCGTCTTTAAATGTACTTCTTAATTTCTCTCTTTCCCTACTGAGGAAGATAAAGGACAGACAGACAGACACACAGACAGACACACAGACAGACAGACACGAGGGCTAGGTAATCAGGTATTCCTCCCAAGGTGTGTATATTGATTTTAGTTCCCTTCTCATTAACTAGCTACTGACAGTGACCAGAGATGGCTAGATTGAGCTAGAGGGGTGTGTGTGTGTGTGTGTGCGTGCAAGCGTGTGTTTTTGTGAGAGAGTTAACAGGACTTTCGATAAGAATGACACACACAGCTCTGATTCCATTTTCTGCTTTGTGTTTCAATGAGGTCTCAGTGGAATAGTGACTCTCTGAGAGATACGAGTTGCTGTGTAAACTTTTGTTATTGACCAAATACTTATTTTCCACCATAATTTGCAAATAAATAAATAAAAAATGTGATTTTCTGGATTTTCTTTCCTAATTTCGTCTGTCATAGTTGAAGTGTACCCATGATGAAAATTACAGGGCTCTCGCATCTTTTTAAGTGGGAGAACTTGCACAATTGGTGGCTGACTAAATACTTTTTTGCCCCACTGTAGTTGGTCACGGATGTGTTAACACAATGTGTTGTGATGATAGTTGGCCCAGCCTGTGTTAACACAATGTGTTGGGCCTCATTATGAATGGTTAAGGTTTGGGATAGAGTTTAAACATTAAGTTTAGGGCCTCATTATGAATGGTTAAGGTTTGGGATAGAGTTTAAACATTAAGTTTAGGGCCTCATTATGAATGGTTAAGGTTTGGGATAGAGTTTAAACATTAAGTTTAGGGCCTCATTATGAATGGTTAAGGTTTGGGATAGAGTTTAAACATTAAGATTAGGGCCTCATTATGAATGGTTAAGGTTTGGGATAGAGTTATAACAGAATGTTTAGGGCCTCATTATGAATGGTTAAGGTTTGGGATAGAGTTATAACAGAATGTTTAGGGCCTCATTATGAATGGTTAAGGTTTGGGATAGAGTTTAAACATTAAGTTTAGGGCCTCATTATGAATGGTTAAGGTTTGGGATAGAGTTTAAACAGAATGTTTAGGGCCTCATTATGAATGGTTAAGGTTTGGGATAGAGTTTAAAGAGTGTCTCTACCACTGGGATCAACATTCTGGTCCAGAGTCATGGGGTTACCCCGCATCCACCACCCTCTGTCTCTACCACTGGAATCAACCTTCTGGTCCAGAGTCATGGGGTTACTCCCCATCCACCACCCTCTGTCTCTATCACTGGGATCAACCTCCTGGTCCAGAGTCATGGGGTTACCCCCCCCCCCCCCCCCTCCTGAGCTTCCTCTCAGTCCTGAGCTTCCTCTCAGTCTTGAGCTACCCCTCAGTCCCGAGCTACCCCTCAGTCCCGAGAATCCCCTCAGTCCCGAGCTACCTCAGTCCGGAGCTGCCCCTCAGTCCGGAGCTGCCCCTCAGTCCCGAGCTACCCCTCAGTCCCGAGCTACCTCAGTCCGGAGCTGCCCCTCAGTCCCGAGCTACCCCTCAGTCCCGAGCTACCCCTCAGTCCCGAGCTACCCCTCAGTCCGGAGCTACCTCAGTCCGGAGCTACCCCTCAGTCCAGAGCTACCTTAGTCCGGAGCTACCCCTCAGTCCAGTGGGGCCTTGGTTAAGGTTAGTAGGCCAAGGTCGGCGGCGAGGGACTCCAATCTAAGGACGCGAAGTAAGCGGACTAAGACTATGTTGGAGTGGGGTCCACGTCCAGCGCCAGAGCCGCCACCGTGGACAGACGCCCACCCAGACCCTCACCTAAGGATTTAGGTTTAGGTGTGCGGCTGGAAGTCCGCACCTTTGGGGGGGTACTGTCACGCCCTGGCCTTAGTTACCTTTGGTGGGGGGGGTACTGTCACGCCCTGGCCTTAGTTACCTTTGGGGGGGGGGGTGTACTGTCACGCCCTGGCCTTAGTTACCTTTGGGGGGGTACTGTCACGCCCTGGCCTTAGTTACCTTTGGGGGGGGGGGTGTACTGTCACACCCTGGCCTTAGTTACCTTTGGGGGGGGGGGTGTACTGTCACACCCTGGCCTTAGTTACCTTTGGGGGGGGGGGGGTGTACTGTCACACCCTGGCCTTAGTTACCTTTGGGGGGGGGGGGGGTACTGTCACGCCCTGGCCTTAGTTACCTTTGGGGGGGGGGGTGTACTGTCACGCCCTGGCCTTAGTATTCTGTGCTCTCTTTATTATTGTGGTCAGGCCAGGGTGTGATATGGGTGATTATGTGTTTGTCTTGTCTAGGGGTTTTGTAGATTGATGGGGTTGTGTTTAGTATAGTAGTCTAGGTAAGTCTATGGTTGCCTGAAGTGGTTCTCAATCAGAGGCAGGTGTTTATTGTTGTCTCTGATTGGGAACCATATTTAGGCAGCCATATTCTTTAGGTATTTGGTGGGTTATTGTTCCTGTCTCTGTGTTTGTTGCACCAGATAGGGCTGTTTCGGTTTTTCACCTTTCTTGTTTTGTATATTGTTCGTAGTTTCATCTTTCATTAAAGATGTTTATGAATAACCACGCTGCATTTTGGTCCTCCTCTCTTTCACCAGAAGGAAACCGTAACCAAGATAAAGCAAACCAGTTCGACAGATACAACGACACAGAGTTACACATGGAGTAAAACAAACATACAGTCAATAATACAGTATAAACAAGTCTATATACAATGTGAGCAAATGAGGTGAGATAAGGGAGGTAAAGGCAAAAAAAGGCCATGGTGGCAAAGTAAATACAATATAGCAAGTAAAACACTGGAATGGTAGATTTGCAGTGGAAGAATGTGCAAAGTAGAGATGGAAATAATGAGGTGCAAAGGAGCAAAATAAATAAATACATACAGTAGGGAAAGAGGTAGTTGTTTGGGCTAAATTATAGATGGGCTATGTACAGGTGCAGTAATCTGTGAGCTGCTCTGACAGTTGGTGCTTAAAGCTAGTGAGGGAGATAAGTGTTTCCAGTTTCAGATATTTTTGTAGTT
>NW_022264387.1:850000-852500 GCF_002021735.2 Oncorhynchus kisutch
GACCATTCTGTCTCTATAGTCCCTGGACCATTCTGTCTCTATAGTCCCTGGAACATTCTGTCTCTATAGTCCCTGGAACATTATGTCTCTATAGTCCCTGGAACATTCTGTCTCTATAGTCCCTGGAACATTCTGTCTCTATAGTCCCTGGACCATTCTGTCTCTTCTAACCCATCTTCCATTCCAATCACTGACCTGTAAAGTACCTGTGAATATGTGTGTGTGTTTATCTGCTTGCTTGTGTTTTTGTGTGCATGAGGGTCCAACAGCAGCCTCTTCACCTAGATGACTGAGGAGGAGTTTGAGGACTGGGTCAATGTTCTAGAGGTCCCACTCCAGCCTCTTCACCTGGATGACTGATGAGGAGTTTGAGGACTGGGTCAATGTTCTAGAGGTCCCACTCCAGCCTCTACACCTGGATGACTGAGGAGGAGTTTGAGGACTGGGTCAATGTTCTAGAGGTCCCACAGCAGCCTCTTCACCTGGATGACTGAGGAGGAGTTTGAGGACTGGGTCAATGTTCTATAGGTTGACCCAGACTCTAAGGGGTTCATTCAAATATGAACTTTAAAACTATGCCTCTGATGCGTTTCTTCATCACCAACAGGAAAGACAAGTTTAAATATAGTGACAGTTTGTTTCCCAACAGGAAAGACAAGTTTAAATATAGTGACAGTTTGTTTCCCAACAGGAAAGACAAGTTTAAATATAGTGACAGTTTGTTTCCCAACAGGAAAGACAAGTTTAAATATAGTGACAGTTTGTTTCCCTCTTGGTGCATTTCTCCATCTGCTCCTGTGTCCTAAAATGGCCATTTCATTCATCCCAGCAACAGTTACAGATTTAGGATGTGTTGAGTGATTACTGCATATAAACTTAAATAAACAGTCTTTATATGGATCGTCCCAAAGCATATCTACAGAGGGGAAACTAAAGGGTTCATCAGTTGATACATAGTTGAATGTGAGGTAGATAGTCTGTAGACTGTCAACGAAGCTCAACTTGTGTTTCACTTCATTTGGATAGTTCCAAAGCACATCTGCCAATAGAGTATAATATACTGTATATAGTATATACATATACTATGTATATATAGTTTACCCTTTTTATTTAACTAGGCACGTCAGTTAAAGAACACATTCTTATTTACAATGACGGCCTCCCTAAAGGCAAAAGGCCTCCTGCAGTGCCGGGAAGTAAAGATATAGACAAAACACACATCACAACAAGAGAGACGACACAACACTACATAAAGAGAGACCTAAAGACAACAACACAGCATGGCAGCAACACAACACTACATAAAGAGAGACCTAAAGACAACAACACAGCATGGCAGCAACACAACACTACATAAAGAGAGACCTAAAGACAACAACACAGCATGGCAGCAACACAACACTACATAAAGAGAGACCTAAAGACAACAACACAGCATGGCAGCAACACAACACTACATAAAGAGAGACCTAAAGACAACAACACAGCATGGCAGCAACACAACACTACATAAAGAGAGACCTAAAAACAACAATACATCAGACAACACCACAAAGAGACAACAATATATCAGACAACACCACAAAGAGACAACAATACATCAGACAACACCACAAAGAGACAACAATACATCAGACAACACCACAAAGAGACATCAATACATCAGACAACAATACATCAGACAACAGCACAAAGGGCAAGAAGGTTAGAGACAACAAGACATCAGACAACACCACAAAGAGACAACAATACATCAGACAACACTACAAAGAGACAACAATACATCAGACAACACCACAAAGAGACAACAATACATCAGACAACACCACAAAGAGACAACAATACATCAGACAACACCACAAAGAGACAACAATACATCAGACAACACCACAAAGAGACAACAATACATCAGACAACAGCACAAAGAGACAACAATACATCAGACAACACCACAAAGAGACAACAATACATTAGACAACACCACAAAGAGACAACAATACATCAGACAACACCACAAAGAGACAACAATACATCAGACAACACCACAAAGGGACAGAAGGTTAGAGACAACAATACATCAGACAACACCACAAAGGGACAGAAGGTTAGAGACAACACTACTTTACACAAAGCAGTAGGTCAGACAACTTGGAAAATTTCAAGGGACTTTGAAAATTGCAGTCGCAAAAACCATCAAGCGATATGATGAAACTGTCTCTCATGAGGACCGCCACAGGAAATTATGTAACCCAGAGATACCTCTGCTGCAGAGGATACGTTCATTAGAGTTACCTGTCTCTCATGAGGTCTGCCACAGGAAAGGATGTAACCCAGAGATACCTCTGCTGCAGAGGATAAGTTCATTAGAGTTACCTGGCTCTCATGAGGACTGCCACAGGAAAGGATGTAACCCAGAGTTACCTCTGCTGCAGGGGATAAGTTCATTAGAGTTACCTGTCTCTCATGAGGACCGCCACAGGAAAGGAAGACCCAGAGTTAC
>NW_022264387.1:857500-862743 GCF_002021735.2 Oncorhynchus kisutch
TATTACCATCAAGTAGGTTTGGGTGTTGCTAGTGAGTGAGCTCTATTACCATCAAGTAGGTTTGGGTGTTGCTAGTGAGTGAGCTCTATTACCATCAAGTAGGTTTGGGTGTTGCTAGGGGGTGAGCTCTATTACCATCAAGTAGGTTTGGGTGTTGCTAGTGAGTGAGCTCTATTACCATCAAGTAGGTTTGGGTGTTGCTAGTGAGTGAGCTCTATTACCATCAAGTAGGTTTGGGTGTTGCTAGAGATAACGGTGAGCTCTATTACCATCAAGTAGATTTGGGTGTTGCTAGGGAATGAGCTATATTACCATCAAGTAGGTTTGGGTGTTGCTAGGGGGTGAGCTCTATTACCATCAAGTAGCTTTGGGTGTTGCTAGGGAGTGAGCTCTATTACCATCAAGTAGGTTTGGGTGTTGCTAGGAGGTGAGCTCTATTACCATCAAGTAGACTTGGGTGATGCTAGGAGGTGAGCTCTATTACCATCAAGTAGACTTGGGTGATGCTAGGACGTGAGCTCTATTACCATCAAGTAGACTTGGGTGATGCTAGGAGGTGAGCTCTATTACCATCAAGTAGACTTGGGTGATGCTAGGACGTGAGCTCTATTACCATCAAGTAGACTTGGGTGATGCTAGGACGTGAGCTCTATTACC
This sequence comes from Oncorhynchus kisutch, assembly GCF_002021735.2. Classification (NCBI taxonomy): domain Eukaryota; kingdom Metazoa; phylum Chordata; class Actinopteri; order Salmoniformes; family Salmonidae; genus Oncorhynchus; species Oncorhynchus kisutch. The sequence goes on from NW_022264387.1 coordinate 858,158, forward strand.
ATCAAGTAGACTTGGGTGATGCTAGGAGGTGAGCTCTATTACCATCAAGTAGACTTGGGTGATGCTAGGAGGTGAGCTCCGGCTCAGAGGGTCATGTGTTCAATCCCAGTGCTAAACACTCATTTCCTGGTTAACCTTTAACGCTTAATAATTCAGAATGAATGCCTAAACCTAACCCTAAACCTAACCCTAACCTAAACCTAACCCTAACCCTAACCCTAAACCTAAACCTAACCCTTTCCCAAACCTTAAACCTTAACTTAGCCACTTGGAATTAATGCAGGAGGAAGAGACAACCCAGGTTGTCCAAAACTCTTTCAAATTTGACGTTTTGAGCAACTTTTAAATTTGACATTTGGACAAACGTGGTTCAACGTCAGAATTTGAAGTCAAATTGGTCAAACCGTGAGATCTTGTTGGAAGAGGCTTGGAGGTGTAGAGAAATGCTATTTCTTATGCAGGTGACCAAACTATTGTTGATAAAGGGCTACAACTCAAAGTAGAGCCTGTGGGGTCCCCTACAGGATAGCTCCCGCATTACACTAATGGCCAAAACCAGCGCACACACACATGATCTCCGTTGTAGCTGAACGTTGAATGCCCGAAGAGGATTCTACGATGACGGACAGACAACTGAGCCAATGGCGGAAAACTACAGACTACACCCCAGCTGAACCAATCCAAAGATCCGATCTTCCAGAATCAACCTACTTTCTGTTCTATATATAAGTGGTGTACTGATTGTATCGGCCTCTTCTTCGTCTGCGTTTCCGTACGAACCAGCGGGAGAGCCGTAATTACGCTGTTCTAGATATCTTCACTCTGAATAAACTGTAGCTTGTCATACAATTTACCACCTTGTCTGAATCGATCCTTGACCGACTCGCCCGTCTACATATCCAATTTCTAACAGAGGGAGAGAGTTTCTTACAATGTGTTTATGACCAGTAATCCATTTAGAAAAGGAGGGTAGAGGACCAACACACACGTTTTAATTGTTTGCCTGACCATATGTGATGCGGCCTACGAGAAGCCGTCAGATGCCGACTCATTGTTGAGAAAAAAAAGACAAAATGCTAAGAAATTCTGTCTCTTTCTAAATTTAAATTTAGGATGTTTTTTATTGTTAGAACAAATGGGCATATATTCTAAAGATCTGCCCCCACGCCAGCTTGGCTTCCTGAACTCACTAGGAGCTCACCTTTTCATCTCATATTTAATATTGTCCATGTGACAAAGTGTTTTTGGTTTAAAAGCTATTATATTTACAGTTGTGAAGATCACACAGAACGCCAGCTTGGCTTCCTGAACTCACTAGGAGCTCACCTTTCATCTCATATTTAATATTGTCCGTCTGACAAAGTTTTTTTGGTTTACACACCTCAGCAATTTGTAACAGTTTTTACCAGAAAGGTTATTTACCTTGTGACATCATTATGTGTATCTCTGAAGGTTCTGAACAGAACCATGTGACATCATAATGTGTATCTCTGAAGGTTCTGAACAGAACCATGTGACATCATTACGTGTATCTCTGAAGGTTCTGAACGGCACCATGTGACATCACAATGTTGATGTATACCTTGTTTTGGAGCATGCAGCATTACTAGTAGTTGTTTATGGACCTGTCATGATGAATCATTACTTTTGAGGATTACATAGATTACGTTGAGTTACATTGAACTGTTTTTTTTTTTTAATGAATAGAAGAAAAATGTACATGACAAAAAGGTAAAGTGTTTAAATTATCCAAAACATGGTTTAAAATCGATTCATTATTTTATAATACTTTTGATAAAGTTGGCTATGAATCGATCTCTGAATGTGGGTAAAATGATGAAACCGGTCTCTCCTGCCACGATGTAAGGATTTCAGTCATGTGCTTATCCAGCCAGGTCACCCAGTATTCAACGTCCATCCATGTCAGACCACTAGGGGGCAACAGTGAGTCATGTGCTTTGTCCAGCCAGGTCAGACCACTTGGAGGGCAACAGTGAGTCATGTGCTTTGTCCAGCCAGGTCTGACCACTAGGGGGGCAACAGTGAGTAATGTGCTTTGTCCATCCATGTCGGACCTCTAGGGGGCAACAGTGAGTCATGTGCTTTCTCCAGCCAGGTCACCCAGTATTCAACGTCCAACCATGTCTGACCACTAGGGGGCAATGTCTGAGGACATTGGGAGATGATGTGGAAACGGACCACTATGGGCCAAGAGTGAGCGCTGTTACATTCAAGTAGGTTTATGTTTCGCTGCTAGGGCGTTGGGTATAAAGTAAGGGCCTAAACCCTTGCTAGGGTGTTGTGGATGGGGATAGAATAAGGCCCTAAACCCTTAGTAGGGTGTTGGGTATAAAGGAAGGCCCTACACCCTTGCTAGGGCATTGGGTATAAAGGAGGGCCTAAACCCTGGCTAGGGTGTTGTGGATGGGATAGAGTAAGACCCTATACCCTTGCTAGGGTGGTGGGGATGGGGATAGAGTAAGACCCTAAACCCTTGTTAGGGTGATGGGGATGGGGATAGAGTAAGACCCTATACCCTTGCTAGGGTGGTGGGGATGGGGTTAGAGTAAGACCCTAAACCCTTGTTAGGGTGATGGGGATGGGGATAGAGTAAGACCCTAAACCCTTGCTAGGGTGATGGGGATAGAGTAAGGCCCTAAACCTTGTTCGGGTGATGGGGATGGGAATGGGAGAAGGCTGTAAAACGCATGCTTCGGCTCTCAGGATCAGGTACAATCCCAGCGCTAGCCACTTAGTTTCTGTTTTAAAGTCATGGAGCGATCCAGAGAGAGAGAGAGAGGAGGAGGTACTAATTTAAACTTGGTCTTAAATAATGGTCGGTTTGATGTTAGAGGAGAATCATATTGAGAATCAAATGTTGTTGTAACAAATTGGCCTGATGTTGGAGGAAATTATAGTTGAAATGATTCATTATGTATACATTTAAATTAGAACCATTTATTTTAATACTATTATGTTATGGTATGAAATGTATGGGTTCTTGGTAAGCTGTTACTGAAAATGTAAGTAAAACAAATGAATGTCTGTACCTTGCGGGAAAGGGAGAAGGAGGGCATATATCCTTTCAGACAGATAAGAATGTTTGTTTGATGTTCCATTAGTGGAGAAAAGTATATATTTTAGACAGATTGGAATGTTTGTTTTATGAGGGGAGTAGAAGACGGTCTCCAGACCTGAAGACACTGCGCTATTGTGTGGATCGGAGAGAGTGTGAGAAACTGATGACGTCATTTTATGTTCTCTCTTAAAAATGTAATGTTCTTTGTATTTTGGGTCAGTACCTTCTTGAATTAAACGCTGTTACCTGACTTTTAAGACTGGTCTCGATCTATTTCATGCAAGAAATGATAAACTTCACAACTATTATGAAATAGAGTGTGATTTTGGTTTGGCTACAAAAGATATAGGAATTTAGAATTCCTCTAAATATTGGTTCCTTCGATCCCGGATCTAAATACCCCTCCCTGTTATCTGGAGGTAGGACAAAACACTGACGTTTCCAAAACTGCAAAGATATTATCTGTGAGTGCCCCAGAACTAATGCTACAGGCAAAACCAAGATGAAGTTTCATACTGGAAATGCCCCAGATTCTGAAGGCGCTGTGTTCCAATGTCTCCTTATATGGCTGTCAATGCGCCAGGAATGAGCCTGCCCTTTGTGTCGTTTCTCCAAGGTGTCTGCAGCATGTGATGTGTTTGTAGGCATATCATTGGAAGATTGACCATAAGAGACTACATTTACCTGGTGTCCCCCCGGTGTCCTTTGTGCGTAATCTGTAGGTCCATGCGCGTTCCATTTCTTCAGAAGAGAAAGTCAACTGCCACGATGGATTTTATCATCGATAGATATGTGAAAAACACTTGAGGAATGATTCTAAACATTGGTTTGCCATGTTTCTGTCGATATTATGGAGTTAATTTGGAAAAAGGTAGTTAGCGTTAAAAAATATAAAAAAATTCCTTACCCAAACGTGATGAACAAAACGGAGCGCGATTAGTCGACACCAAATAATATTTTTGTAAAAACGGAACATTTGCTGTCTCCTCATTGAAAACATCTGAAGTTCTTCAAAGGTAAATCATTTTCTTTGAATGCTTTTCTGTTTTTTGTGGAAAATGTTGCATGCTGAAAGAGAGGCATAATCCTATGCTAGGCTATCAATACTGTTACACAAATGCTTGTTTTAGCTATGGTTCAAAAGCATATTTTGAAAAGCTGAGATGACAGTGTTGTTAACAAAAGGCTAAGCTTGAGAGCAAATAGATTAATTTCATTTCATTTGCGATTTTCATGAATAGTTAACGTTGTGTTATGCTAATGATGGGGGGGAATGGGAATAATGTATTGAGATGGGAGTCGTATTTAAATAAATCTATCATAGAAGAGAAAGTCACCTAAAGTTAAATGTAGGGGATAATTTCATGCTATCGGACGTTATAGGTATTTATGAATCGACTGACATATGATAAATTTAGCACAAAACATGGTACTTTCAGGTGTTAGGGTATAGTAAATTGAGCAGCTTGGTTTGGTTTTCTTTGATGCTTAGAATTTAAAACTGACC
>NW_022264388.1:0-29978 GCF_002021735.2 Oncorhynchus kisutch
AGAAATAGCACAATCATTATTTGGTCACAAGACATTATTCTGGTGACATGATGATCGATGCTTGGCTGCAGTTTGTGACATTTAAAATAATCTTGCTCTTTTGTTGTTGCAAAATCATCTCATCATCTAGGCTAGAGCCCTGCACGGGTATGAATCATTTTAAGACCAAGCCCTACCCCCGCTGGCTTCAGCCAAAGTAAGGCCCGGCCTGGCCCTGCCAAAAGTAAGGCCCGGCCTGGCCCTGCCAAAAGTAAGGCCCGGTCTGGCCCTGCCAAAAGTAAGGCCCGGCCTGGCCCTGCCCGAAATCAGAAATAGCTGTTAGTTAATCCATAAGCTGCTCCTCTGTCTGTCATTCACTCCCTGCGCACAGCTCGCTCTGCATGCACTCCGCGCATGGCGGCGCAGAGTATCCATAGCAACGGCTCAGCTTGGGCTGCTCTGCTCAATAAAGAGACATGCACACACAAAGTACACACAATACACACCACACCACAGTACGCGCACAAACACACAAAGTACACACCCACAATGTATGCACGCACACACACAGTACGCGCACACACACACACAGTACGCACACACACAGTACGCACACACACAGTACGCACACACACAGTACGCACACACACAGTACGCACACACACAGTACGCACACACACAGTACGCACACACACACACAGTTTTACCTTCTGCTGGGTTCATGATTGCATCATGGAGTACAGTGGCCATGCAGCCTGCCATTCCTGTTAAAAGAGACAGCAGAGGGTAGAGAGATGGTTGGTTACCAGTGCAGTAAGACCAACACACAGCAGTAGAGAGATGGTTGGTTACCAGTGTAGTAAGACAAACACACAGCAGTAGAGAGATGGTTGGTTACCAGTGCAGTAAGACCAACACACAGCAGTAGAGAGATGGTTGGTTACCAGTGCAGTAAGACAAACACACAGCAGTAGAGAGATGGTTGGTTACCAGTGCAGTAAGACCACACACAGCAGTAGAGAGATGGTTGGTTACCAGTGCAGTTAGACAAACACACAGCAGTAGAGAGATGGTTGGTTACCAGTGCAGTAAGACCACACACAGCAGTAGAGAGATGGTTGGTTACCAGTGCAGTAAGAAACACACAGCAGTAGAGAGATGGTTGGTTACCAGTGCACTAAGACCAACAACAACACAGTAGAGAGATGGTTGGTTACCAGTGCAGTAAGACAAACACACAGCAGTAGAGGATTGTTGGTTACCAGTGTAGTAAGACCAACACACAGCAGTAGAGAGATGGTTGGTTACCAGTGCAGTAAGATAAACAACAGCAGTAGAGAGATGGTTGGTTACCAGTGCAGTAAGACAAACACACAGCAGTAGAGAGATGGTTGGTTACCAGTGCAGTAAGACCCACACACAGCAGTAGAGAGATGGTTGGTTACCAGTGCAGTTAGACAAACACACAGCAGTAGAGAGATGGTTGGTTACCAGTGCAGTAAGACCAACACACAGCAGTAGAGAGATGGTTGGTTACCAGTGCAGTAAGACAAACACACAGCAGTGGATGCTGCAACTTTCCTTCATTTGTCGGTCTCTCAGTGACCGTTGGTTAAATTAACAACATTGCTAATACCTCTAAGGTACAGTATGTATGTCAATGTCTCAGGGAATGTGTGGCTGTAACACCGTACCATTAGCAAAGTGGCTGTTAGCTCCCGGGTGGACCACGTTGCTGAGTGAGAACTTGAGTTTCTCATAACAGGCAAAGTACAGAGCATGGGCTGGCCCCGCCCCTATCGCCATGACGTTCAGCCCCCTCACAGGTCGCCACACCCCCTCGGTACGCACGATCTGACGTAGCGCGTCCATCACGTTACGGTAACGCGCCCCCGGCTCGGGCTGCAGGCTCTGCATCCGCGTCTGGAGGGGGAGGGGGAGGGAGAGCGAGGCAGAGAAAGAGAGAGGGAGAGAGAGAGAAGACAAGGGGGGATAAAAGGGGGGAGGAGAGTACAAAAATAATGTAGAAGAGGGGCGGGAGAGAGAAACGAGAGGAAAGGGCATCAATGCATGGTCAATCAACTCTTTCAAAGTTCAGCTAATTAGTGGGTCAAGTGATAAGTAAGAGAGCAGTCACAGTGCAGTTCACCAGGTGCCAATACACTAGACATTTCTCTGTATACCCTACAGTATGTTCTGTTTACTGGCTCAAAGTCAGTTAGGTAGATAGATGCATCACAATGCCAAGACATAATAACTAGGCCTGAGGCGACTGGGTTCCACCCTTCCTCTGTCAACAGGGCACCAGTCCACTGTGTCACAACAGAATAATGCTCTGTATGGGAAGGATGGAGCAATAACCAAACTTCTGAGATTGCATCAAGAGTAGAATAGCCTCCTTTATCCAATCACAGAGGACACCAAGATGGAAGGGTGGGGAAATGACTTCTGGAGGGCAGGGATGGAAATTCCCACTCATGACAACACACACTTCTGGGAAACGGAAAGTCAGAATGAATGTGGAAGAACAGTGTTTTGTTATATATATATAACACAAGGCTCTACTTTCATTGTTTCCAAAGTGGTTGTAGGTGTTTTATTTTGCAGCGACAGATCACACAGGCCTTACATTTTAAAGGCCCTTTCTGCACCTCACCAATTCTCAGAACCAATACAACCGTGTTAGATAGACCTCCACCACAGTCTGTCCTTGGCATCCCACTCCAACCCAAGGTTACTAGAAACACTGAGCTAACAGTCAACACCATCTCTACACAATCACACGTACTACCATGTTATTTCCATTTTACTGCCCTGTTCGTTTTCACATGCGGCGTCATCTACGCCCTGTGGAAGTTGCAGTGCACACACACACACACACACAACGCAAACATAGCACACCGTGTGCTATGTTTGCGTTGTGTCTACAGCAACAATGGTTCACTTTCATCCCCCACTCCTCTTCAGGAAATGTAACATCAGAACACACCCGGTTGCATAACGTTCATGTGACCAGACTTAGCACTACCCTGGTATAGACAGACCCCTGAGAGTCCAGCTTCAGGGGGAAATGAAAGGATAGGAGTTAACTTCCCCTGGGAAAGCCCCCCCTTTCTGAATTATTTCTTGCCCTCTCTCTTTCCCACCCTCGTCTCTCTGGTCCCCCTCGTCTCTCTGGTCCCCCTCGTCTCTCTGGTCCCCCTCGTCTCTCTGGTCCCCCTCGTCTCTCTGGTCCCCCTCGTCTCTCTGGTCCCCCTCGTCTCTCTGGTCCTCCTCGTCTCTCTTTCCCGCCCTCGTCTCTCTTTCCCGCCCTCGTCTCTCTGGTCCCCCTCGTCTCTCTGGTCCCCCTCGTCTCTCTGGTCCCCCTCGTCTCTCTGGTCCCCCTCGTCTCTCTGGTCCCCCTTGTCTCTCTGGTCCTTCTCGTCTCTCCACTATGTTGAGAAGCCCTAGATGTGCAGTCCAGTCAGGCCACAGGCCCCTGCAGCAACAGAGTACAGTACACAGGACGGGGAAACCAGCTCAACATATTACTGGTCTTCTCTCCTGTATGAGAAACCTTGTATCCCAAATGTCACCCTGTTGCATAGCCTATATTTCAGTACCTCTGACTGGAGACCTACTGTAAGGGCCTTGGTCAAGTAGAGCACTATAGAAGGAATATGGTGTCATTTGGGATGCACACAAAAACAGTGTTTGGCCTTGTCTTGTGAGGAAAGTCATGGTTGTCGTGGCTGCCATTGACACTTCATGTTGGTTTATACTCAACTCAAGCGCTCATGGTTGTTATAACACTCATCCTCATGGCTCAGAACAGGGTGACTGTGTCCTAAATGGCACCCACAGGCCAGTGTTACAGCACCCTGTACCCTGAATAGTGCACTACTTTTGACCAGAGTCCTATGGCACTACAAAAGGAATACACTGCCATTTGAGACAGAGAGAGACAGTGACACACCTTGTAAAAAGGTCCCAGCAGCAATGAGGAAACAGCGAGAGATGGGAAAGAAGAGGCGTCAACGCGAGTTCCTTTATTTAACCACGAGTGACGTCTGTCAGAGTACCGTTTCAACAAGGCAGGACTCTGGGCTGGGAAATCAACCAGATCAAATGAGGAAGTAGTGGTCTCTAACTAGCCCATGAACACCAGTATCAGCCTTACAGCAACCCAATGACTTGAGACATGTCCCTAGTAAATGAGTGACAGGAAAGTGTGCAACAGTCCAGATTGATCCTGAAAAGGTCAGGACAGTGAAAATACAGTGCCTTGCCTTCAGACAGTATTCACACCCCTGGACTATTCACACATTTTGTTGTACTACAGCCTCAACTTAAAATGGATTCAAATGTAGATGTTGTGTCACTGGCCTTCACACACACACACAATATCCCAGAATGTAAAAGTGGAAATATTATATAAAATATAAAAATGTGCTTCAGTCACATAATAAAGTTGCATGGACTTAAACAATGTGCATAATAGTGTTTAACGTGATTTATGAAAGACTACCTCATCTCTGTACCCCACACATACAGGTGGAAGGTCCCTCAGTCAAGCAGTGAATTTCAAACACTGATTCAACTACAAAGACCAGGGAGGTTTTCCAATGCCTCACAAAGAAGGGCCCCTATTGGTAGATGGGTACAAAAAAGAAGAAAAGCAGACATTGAATATCCTTTTGAGCCTGGTGAAGTTATGAATTACACTTTGGATGATGTATCAGTAGACCCAGTCACTACAAAGACACTTCCTTCTCAGTTGCCGGAGACGAAGGTAACCGCTCGGGGATTTCACCATGAGGCCAACGGTGACTTTAAAACAGGTGCAGAGGTTAACGGCTGTGATGGGAGAAAACTGAAGATGGATCAACAAACTTGTAGTTACTCCACAATACTAACCGAAATGACAGAGTGAAAAGAAGGATGCCTGTACAGAATGTAATAATCCAAAACATGCATCCTGTTTGCAATACGGCACTAAAGTAAAACTGCAAAAAAATGTGGCAATGAAATGAACTGTATGTCCATAATATAAAGTGTTAAGTTTGGGGCAAATCCATCACAACACATCCCTCACTGAGTACCACTTTCAAGCATGGTGGTGGCTACATCATGTTATGGGTATGCTTGTCATCGGCAAGGATCAGGGAGTTTTTGGGGGGATAAAGCTAAAGCTGAATAGAGCTAAGCACAAGCAAAAACCTATAGGAAAACCCGATTCAGTCTGCTGAGAGACCAATTCACCTTTCAGCAGGACAATAACCTAAAACACAAGGACAAATATACACTGGAGTTGCTTACCAAGATGATATAGAATGTTCCGGAGTGGCCTAGTTACAGTTTTGACTTAAAAATCATCTTGAAAATCTATGGCAAGTCTTGAAAATGGCTGTCTAGCAATGATAAACAACCAATTTGACTGAGCTGGAGACGTTTTTCATAATACATGCTCTTAGAGACCCAGAAAGACACACAGCTGTAATTACAGCCAAATGTCAGTCTAACATTTATTGACTCAGTGGTGTGTCTACTTATGTAAATGAGATATTTATGCATTTCATTTTCAATACATTTGCAAACATCTCTAAGAACATGTTTCACTTTGTGAATATGGGGTATTGTGTGTAAATGGGTGAGAATAAAATGATTAAATACATTTTGAATTCAGTCTAACAACAAAATGTGGAATAAACCAAGGGGTATGAATTATTCCTGAATGCATTGTAAAAAAAAAAGTGTACATTTATTTTACCTTTATTTAACTAGGCAAGTCAGTTAAGAACAAATTCTTATTTTCAATGACGGCCTAGGAACAGTGGGTTAAATGCCTGTTAAGGGGCAGAACGACAGATTTGTACCTTGTCAGCTCGGGGATTTTGAACTTGCAACCTTCTGGTTACTAGTCCAACGCTCTAACCACTAGGCTACCCTGCCGCCCCAGGTGTGACGGGCCTTATGGTTGGCCAGGGCTCCAAAGCTTTCAGCCATTAATAACTGATATAAGGCAGACTGCTCAGAGCCAAAAGCAGAGACCACAGTATACAGTGGTAGTATGGGACAGTGGTATTCTAGACCAAAGGGTATGTATGGGTGTACCATGGTTGTACAGGACAGGGGTATTCTAGATCAAAGGGTATGTATGGGTGTACCATGGTTGTACAGGACAGGGGTGGAAGCTTGAAGCCCGTGGAAGTCAGACTCTTACAGGATTCTTTATTAAAGGGCCAGTGCAGTCAAAATATGTTGTTTCCCTGTGTTTTACATCATATTGTACAGCAGCTGATGAAACTAACACCATAAAAAAACTAAGTTATTTCATGATAGTGCTGGTTGAAAATACAATCAAAATACAATCTAGCATTAGAATGTACAGTACTAGAGGCCACCAAAGTAGGCAGAAATAAAAAGCTTAGCACCCCGAGCCCAGGGGAGCCTGCCTTGCTACTTTTTCTATCTGGCTGGCTACTCCATGTTCTTTCTGAAAACACTAGGTATTCTAGACCAAAGGGTGTGTGTGTATCATGATCGTATGGGGCAGGATTATAAGGTAACAGAGGTTATAGGTGTTCAGTTGAGGTTCTCAATCTCACCCTACAACCTATTAATCTGTCCAGGTGGTGAGAGATCAGGGGTGAGGACAGCCAACTGGTGCCAAACCCTGTTTAAACTCAAACTAGTTGGATCAGTCAGTGGCTGGACAAAGTTCAGATACACAACCTAGCTATGCAAATAGGGCATAGGATGAACCAAAAACTCCATGTTGAGTTGAGAATCAATGGCATCCATTCTATAAAATAGCTAGATTTATCTGCAGCTCTGTTTCAGTGAACCCTCCAGCGGTAATAACTCAAGTAAAAGCTTGTAATCATGTGCAACAACAGCAGCCCAGCTGACATCAGTGAGTAGACAGAGAGGAGTCTATATTGAGTATCTCCAATCCAGGGCCTTGTGACCAACATTCACTTTAACCAACACTAACCAAATACTTTCCCTTCTCCTTGTGGATTATGAAACAAAGTGTTGATTATGCAATGCTCTAGCCTAGCTCGATACAAATATGGATTTGATGACAGCCATAACAACTATGTGCCTTTATAGCCTTTAGCTAGTATTACTGCTACAAAACAAACCTGTGTCATATAGTTAGATTGACAAACTTCAATGCATTATAGTTTGGAGACTAGGAATGTATACAGTGTGAGGCAAGTGTGTACAACTAACTAGGCCCTACATGGGTACATAAGAGCACTTTGTGTGATACTTGGTTAGGAGGCTAACGTTTCATTACACACTTCTCAGTGTACATGTGTGACATAACCTGGCTGGCTCCTCTCCTGTCGGTCAGCTAACATTAGGAAGTTAACTAACGCGGCTAATGATTAACCTTGGCTTAAAAGTACAACTACATTTTAAAAATAACAAACGAGCAGCCTAGATCATTATTTGGCGACATGTCACTTTCACCTTCGCTAGTTAGCAACCTACTCGAGCTCAGGCTTGGGCCTACCAACGGGATGTATGTCAACAACGGCTGAGATTCTGAATAACACCGTTAACTAACACACTAACTTAGTTAGCAATTTAAACAACTGCTGGTGGCTCCTCTGACAACGTACATGTCACCGGGGAATGTGTATATGTGTTATTTTAGCAACACTTGTGTGCAGACGTGCTGTATCTACATAATTAGTTAGCGAACTATTCCTCCCCTCTTTCCATTCTGGAATAATTGTGAACAGCTAACTAGCCTCAGACACCGGTAACTGACGCTACAAGCTTAGCTACATAACAGCAATCAAGCGCCTGGCTAAAGACTTATTTCTTCATGTTGACTAGTTCGTTTTGTATTTAACCTCTGTTCTTTTACCTTAACACAGTCGATGGGATACATTAGGCAGTGTTCCATGATGCCAGCCACGGCGCCGGCTAACATGTGTGTACTGGTGGCTACACCCTGGGGGAGCCCCTCGTAGTCTATTTCGGTCTCCGTAGCAGCCACCGTGGGCTCTGGGGCTGCTCGGAGTTGCAACACCGCAGTAAAGTCCGGTTCCGCTGTTATCCGTGGCGGTGACAGACCACCAACAAACCCCTCCGTAGCATCCAAAATCCTCCCGCCGAGCCATCGAATGTCTGCCCCTGCAGCTCCAGCAGCAACCCCGGCATCGACGCTTGGTGTGTCCACCCGCCTGGACACGAAACCATTCGCTTCCATGCAGATACGATATAGTAAAGTCCAAGCTGCGCGGTTATTCCTCGGTTTCGACACTTTCGCCGCCAATCTCTTGAGGGTTGTCGAGGATAGCTCCAGCCGATAACGGGCCCCACCAGACCGACACTGGCTCAAGGGGAGGCTAAAGTCGGCAAGGGGAATAATGCACTTGGCGGACTGGAGAGGGCTTGTCAGTGAGTCACGCCGGAAACGGTTACATGATTGTGTATTTCACCGGTCAAACATTATGAAATATGGAATGAATCCCAGCGATTGGCTGATTTGCAGTATAATTATTCATAAAATAAGGCGGGAATAGACCAAAGGGGAGGGATGTGGAAGGCTGGCAGTGACAATTTTATAATCTCCATTTTGGTAACCACAGCAGTCACATGTTTTACTGTAGTTGTTTCCGAATCCAGGGTGTGTGTAATCACCACCAAGGTCAATCATTTGATTCAAATGACATCGGCGCTTATTGCTCATTGGGTTTAGTTATATTAAAATGTGTCCCCAACATTGGCTTCGAAGGTCATCACTGTTCTGTCTACTGTGAAATTACTGCGTGAAATGATGCATGACAGGCTCACTGTGCATGCAATGGAAGCAATGCAAGAATGTAAATGTATGCCGATAAATAATATACATCAAAAGATACACAACAGCTATAGATTTTAAACTGACCAATATCAATATGCATTGGTCAAACATGAATGTACAAAACACACGCACCACACGGGGGCATCATTCAGCACATTGGACAGCGACGTGTTCCGTGACGTGTCCACGTCGGCTACCGGAAGCTACGTCATCTGATGGATTTAAAGCTTTTTATTTTATTTTGCTGGATAAAGATTAATCTCGTTCGAAGAAAATTGATTTTTGTCGTTAATCTGTGACTCAGGGGTAGGATCCACCCGTGATTAAAACGACTGGTATGACGTGACGGCCAGTGTTAATTTGTATCAAAGTGAGTATGGAACGGTGACAATGTCACAATGTATGACTATATCTAGCCACCTGGCTACAGCTGTAACATTCACCGGAAGCCGGTTAGTTATCAGTATTGTTGTTCTAGTTTTAGTCAATCCAAATCGCTATGTTAATACAAATTCTCTGCACAGGCCACATATTCATTTTTTGTTAAATTGCATTCAGTGGGTGAATTGAGATTAGTTTAGCTTGTAGAGCTAACAATTTACTGGCAAGTAATACATCTTACATAACGTAAAACACTGTTTAAATAATATATTAACTCGTTGGCAGAGCAACCTGGACTCAGGGGTAGACGTAACATGTGGGGGGGATGTATTAATGTGTGGATGCCCATCATCCATTTCGTATGATATGTTACGAATTGCAATTCGTTAGCTAGGTGGCTAACGTTAGCTAGGCTAGAAGTTAGGGGTAGGCGTAAAGTTAAATGGTACGTGGAAGGGTTAGCTAACATGCAAAGTAGCTAATGGTAGTACGTACTTGCAAGGTTGCCTAAACATCAAACTGTTGCCCTGGTTTCTGCATGGATATTTTGTTTGAAAGAAGTCGCTGTAAAAAAGACTCCATAGTCTCTACAGGCCAGAATGTTGATAAAACATGTATTTGAGGTTACTTTACAGGTTGTCCTTTTGTCGGAAAGTAGTGGGGATCACATGTACACAGTAAAGTATTGTTAAATAAATAAAATACAATTGTTTTGCGGCACTGGTAGGTTCTGTCATGTGTATTTTCCATCTCCTGACGCATTTCATGTGATGCACAAAAATTTAACAGTAGCTGAATGTAACCAAACAGACCAAAGCACATTCCCTCACAGTCAGCTGGAAGTGCTTGTGAAATTTGCCAGCTGATTGCTTGGGACAACATCCGGTCTGTGCTTGACATCCGGTCTGTGCTTGACATTCGGTCTGTGCTTGACATTTGGCCATTGTTGACATTTTGTGCAAGTTGCGTGCGAATTGCGTCTGCATTGAAAATACAAACTCATATACAGACCAGACATATTTAGCCTCAGATTACCTTCTACATAAGGATAAATCAGCAGACAACAGGTAATGTACATTCAAATGAATTTTTTTCAATATTCTGACTTCTGATGGGACTGTTCACAAAAAGTGAGCCTACATGTTAATGTCAAGAAAGGAGTTTACTTCTCGTATTCATAGAGGCTAAAGTTGTCCGTGATGAGATTCGAACGCACAACCTTTGGGTTGCTAGAAGTTCGTGTTCTACACCCACCCTGACCAACCACACTCTTTTCATTTTTTCCTTATGTGACCATACCAAACGTAACATACTCATTTGAGTTGCCTGGATTTTTGTTTACTATGTTATGTCTAGTCTATGAGACCAGTCTGGGCAGAGGTAGGAGGGTGCGTTTCTATTGCACATGCATGTACAGTATCTATTCCTGTTGACACTGCTTTGAACTCAACACATCTAGCTAGTTGGCTGTTCCTTGGTGCCTCTGAATTATGAATGATAGGCCTAGCTACCTACGTTTCATGTCCACAACTAACTTGAAGGGATACGTGGTGACTTTTCTTCTGGCGTGACTATCTCTATGTCCTTCTCTCCAGATCACCAGGGGAAAGCAACACCTGGGTCCACGTAGTACGTTCCCAACCATGAGGAGGTGACAGCCAGATAACTCTGCTGCTAGGTCTTGCTGCTTGGACATATGGCAAGGTAACACACTCTTTATTTGTGGGTTGTATTATTAGCCAATCTAGCTCGAATCTCCACCCGATGGTAGGATAACCATCCATCGAAATACAGGGATATGTCTAGAGCTAGACCAGGGGTAGTATGTCTAGAGCTGGACCAGGGGTGGTGTGTCTAGAGCTGGACCAGGGGTGGTGTGTCTAGAGAGCTGGACCAGGGGTGGTGTGTCTGGAGAGCTGGACCAGGGGTGGTGTGTCTGGAGAGCTGGACCAGGGGTGGTGTGTCCATAAACACTCTTCCCAGGTGGTGGATCAGAGAGGATAAAAAAAAATAGAACAACAAGTGAATCGGCACACTGGTATAATAGTGTTCTCAAAGAACAACGTCTGGACCACAAACTGGTTGTTCTTCAGAAGGACCACGAGGCAACACACTAACTGGACTGCTGTGTTCACGTGATGGCAGGATGTGAACTTCAGCCTGTGTTTAGGTGAAGAGGTCTAATGTTTATGATTGTTTGAAATGTTACCACGGTGTTATGTTATACAGAACTAGTAATGCAATAACTGTGCTTGTCCATGCGTTATGTTGTAATAGGCTATATCTATGAAAGTAATGAAAACCTCCTCCTCCAGGATCACTTTCTCATGCCTGCCAGCCTCCTGGTACTGCAGTGTGTCCTTGCTGTCTCTGGGTTGTGTGCCCAGGCAAAGGGCCTTCTTCCTGGTGTTCCTCACCTGCTCTGCCCTGGTTTTCCTGGGGGTCTACCAGACTGAGCTCTGGGGGCCCCAGCGCCACAGGGGACACGTCAACAAGTGAGTGAGACGTCAGATGAACGGACAGACCGAATGACAAAGAGAGAGCGAGAGACACAGGCGCACACACACACACACACACACACACACACACACACACACACACACACACACACACACACACACCAGGCAAAGTGTTTGCACTACACTACTACTAAGTCAACCCAGACTCTGCATTCATAGTGTATGGTGTCTAACATGTTTCTCTCTCCATCTCCCGCTGTCACCCCTAGATACCTCTCATCTGTGGAGACCATGGAGGCGACTGATGTCACCAACGCAGCTCTAAACTATGGGATCGTGGTGGACTGTGGCAGCAGCGGCTCCAGGGTGTATGTGTACTACTGGCCCCCCCACCATGGAAACCTCCACACCCTGCTGGACATCAGGCAGATGAGGGACCACGACCGCCACCCTGTGGTCAAGAAGATCAAACCTGGTGAGGAAAGAGTGGGGGGGGGGGGTACAATAACAACAGCAGAGAACAACGTAACTGTTGAATGACCAGGAGAAAAGGATGTGATCCTCGCCAATGCCGTTGCCACATCACAGCAGAAACTATTTGTCTTTACTCTGTCAGATGCCCCTCTACCTCTTTACCTCTGGTACAGGGAGAGCTAACATACAGTAGCTAGTTACCGGTAACTGCCAAAATACAGGAAGCGCCAACAGAAAGTGCCTTAGTAGGGCTTTGAGCCATTACAACTGCCAGAACAGATTCTACAATCTGTGTCTGGAACTCTACTGGAGGGATCTTCCATTAGAAATTCCTTCATTTGATGTTTTGGGTGGTGGTGGAAAATGTCTCCGATGCAACCCAAGAATCTCCCATAAGTGTTCAATTGGGTTGAGATCTGAACACACACACACTTTAAACACACTAAGCTCCTTTTGGACCCCTTTCTCAATGTCCCTGAGATCCTTTTTTTCTAGCCATGGTAGCCAAAATAATGAGCAACTGGGTGTTTTTCTACATGACCCTAAGCATGATGGGTTGTTAATTGCTTAATTAACTCAGGAACCACACTTGGGTGGAAGCACCTGCTTTCAGTATACTTTGTGTCCCTCATGTCTTTCCTTTTTATTCTGGGAGTTACCTACATGTTCACCGTGTAGGGGCGTGGCACCCCAGAAGAAGATAGTTGTTGTCATACAGTGTGGAGGGTTTCTACCTGTTTTCCCATGTTATCAGGCCACATGTCCTCAACCTGCTCCTTATCTCAACATTCTTTCCATTACCCCCTATTGGCCTGATACCTGAACACACTGGGACCGGGGACCGAGTGGGACCGGGGACTGAGTGGGACCACAATTGCTAAGCAGTTAGCAGCTGCTTTGTTCCCACTAAATGAACTGTAGAATTGACAGAGAAATAGTGAATCTGCCCTGTTACATCCCAGCCAAGGCCACTGCCTCGTCCTCAACTCAGCTATTGCTAACCTCTCTCTTTTCTCTCTCTCTCTCCTTCCTTTCTCCCCTTTCCTCTCCAGGTATTTCCACCATGGCACTGAGCCCAGCCAAGGCCAGTGACTACCTCCACCCCCTCCTTTCCTTCGCTGCCACCCATGTCCCCAGGAAGAAACACAAGGAGACTCCTCTCTATATCCTCTGTACTGCTGGCATGAGACTGCTGCCTGAGAGGTAGGCCTCAGCCCTCCACCTCCACTTTGTCAGGGTTCAAGGGTCAGCAGGGGGTCAAGCACAGGATCCCCCCCTAGAGATCTGTGGGAGGTTTAGAGCATTGATTTATCATCTCTAACAGTGGTTTAAAAAGTGTTTTTCTCCCCATGTCACCTCCCTCCCTCCCTCCCAGTCAGCAGGCTGCTATCCTGGAGGACCTGGTAAGAGATGTTCCAGTGGAGTTTGACTTCCTGTTCTCCAGCTCCCATGCAGAGGTGATCTCTGGGAAACAGGAAGGTGAGACAGAGAGCTGTGAGCCTGATGGGAATATGGTACAGTTATACCTAGACACTGGTCGGTTCCTGGGATCACCCAAACATACACTGTATGCACCACTAAGTGGCTTTGGATAGAAGTGCCTGCTGAATGTGTTTTATACTGGTGTGAAAAGGCCAAATGGTGTAATTGAACTAATATACTGCACCTGTCCTCTGTGTGCTTTGTGGTGTTAATGTTAACACTGCCTTTCTGCCTGCAGGTGTATATGCATGGATTGGTATTAACTTTGTGTTGGGACGCTTTGACCATGCAGAGTACGGTGAGTGTGAGGTTATGGCTTCGTTGATGATGTCGCTTGTTTGTCCACTGCAAAGGATGAGGCTGGATTTTGTATGGAGTTATGGCTTAGCTGTAGGCCTGAAACATGTCGCTAGCCACCATTTTATAAGGCGTTAGATGCCGTACATGGCGGCTATACCCATGTCTCAAGGTTAGGTTAAGGCCTTCGCAAACGACCATTTTGAGCCATGTTAGGACACGATTTTTGCCGTCCCAAACAAAATGTCCACGTCGTGGGCAAACTCTTAGGTTGTAAACGATTATCGTCCGTCTTGGCTCATTCAGTGCCTCCGGGTCTAGTGAGTAACGCCACGTGCGGCCGTAGGCTCTGACAAAGCTCTAGCAGTGTCAGAATTGATTTGCCTTTATCGTATAGTGTGGCTGGTGTTACGAGCCGATCCCGGTGACTGACCAATAGGAACGCGGCTGGCACGGAGTATGCACACAACACGATTATTGTGAATGTTCAGATGAATATAATAGTTTGATCTAAACATTTAGCCTATATGCGCTGCAAGAAGAACGGTTTTCCTGATAGTCCTGTTTACATGGACACATCTGAAATCAGGCTACCTGATGGCCATTTTCAGCATTTATCAATCATAATAAACGTTCTACCACAGCGACCATGTTATTTTGGATAAGCCTATTTGATTCTGAGTTCAGACATGTAAAGTTTGTATGTGAAAAGTGTGTCTAAGATGCACAGGGGGAGAGCCATGGCGAAAGTAACGCACCCATTTGCTCAGAGAACACAGAAGCTAGAACGCCGTGGTGAAGTCCGCAGGTTCCCAGAGGAGGAGCTCTCTGCAAAACAGCCCCGTCTGAACATGTTTCGCCGTGTTATGAACAAACAGTGGTTTTGAGTGACGTTTAAAAATACCGACCCGGAAGTGTTTTCCGGCTGTGGAGTTGTTAGGGGTTTTAAGGTTCCAAACATATTTATTTTTCTTCACCAATCTAGTGACTAAATGACATCACAGGTTCCAAGTATCATGCTGGCTAGTCTTGTGTGTACGCCTGGGAGAAGTTCCAGGAGAGATGGGTGGGACCAAAGTTACACAATGTAAACTGATGACCTGGAATAAAATCAACTCCACTTCTAAGCACATTGTCTCATCTCCCTCTAGTTCATATTGCTTTTATAATGTCAGCAAAACATTCACGTGACGGAATGTTTGCAAATGATATGACATCATTACAATTCTTGAAAAGAGAGCCGCACACTATAGGAGCTCAGATGCATAAATGTAATTGCCAACGTTTCGACAGCCAGGCTGTCTTCATCAGGGTATAATCATTACAATTCTGCCTTAATCCATTGACTTGACAGATCAGCTTTTCACAAACTTTTATCGGCAGGTTAGTGGTTCAAAATATATCTTATATATATTCTGGTGGTCAGTTACCTTCTGTCAAGCCATGGAAATGTGATGAGCAGGATGATTTTGCCATTTTGTGAAGAGAATGGAGTCGTTTATTCTATCAAGACACGAGAAGCGCCTGACAAGGACTGCTGCAGCGCACCTGATTGGTAGAGCTAATCATGAATAGTCAGTGATTATTGTGAACAACATCTCCTACTACGTACTATTTAAAGTGAGATGAGAAAATGATGGTTAATATAGCTATTATGTGATCCATTTTAGTCCCATTTTTAGTGTTGTGGTTGGTTAATTTTCATAAATTACGAACCTATAGCATTAATTATTCAAATTGACACAAACATGTAATGATGGCTGATGGTACATTTGTTGAAAGAAACAGCGTTCCTTTCGTCCCGGTTCTCCCTTTCAGTTTTCACTGACTCACTTCACTCACATGCGCAGATCAAATACAGAACTGAAGCAAGTTGTCAAATCTGGCCAGGATGATCAATATTTTTATTTGGTAACATTGCGCAGTGTGACATGATAATCGTAAAAGACTGAATCCAACTAGTTGATTATGATGATGAACCAGATTTGACAGCATCTGATGGCTTCTCCATTTTCCTAGAAGATGATGCAATGGTGGAGGTCACTACAGGGTCACAGAACCATCACCCAATTAGCCGGCGGCGTACAGTGGGCATCATGGACATGGGCGGAGCCTCGCTGCAGATAGCCTATGAGGTGCCTAGCGCGGTCCACTTCAGTTCACCTGAACAGGTAAGGAAGGATCCAGCTGAGCGCTCGTATTCTCATTGTATTTGTGTGGTATGACTGGTGGTTGTGTTTACTGGTAGGCCTGACGTTAGGGTTTAGTAAACCACACCATGTATTGGAGATAATGTCTGCGTCCTGATTCTCCACACCAGGGTCGTATTCATTAGGGCACACCGTAGCGAAACGTTTTGTAACGGAAGAAAGAACATGAGCATTTAGTATTGGACACATTCAGGTAGTCCTTCCCTGTTTCCATGTGTTTTCTTCCATTTGGTGCCTTTATGAATCTCCCATTTATCGCAAATAATTTAATACCAAGATCTTTACAAAGCTATTATTCAATGAGTAGGGTGAAGTTGCTACTGATCTTGGGCCAGTTTAGCATTTTCCGCACTAAGGGTTAAGGTTAGAATTGGGAAGGGGAAGCTGACTCTAGATAAGTACCCAGGGGAAACTTCACCCCAGAGCATGATTTTATGGTTGAAGTCATGTATGTGGTTCTCTGTCTCCCTCTACAGGAGGAGTCGGGTAAGAGCCTGCTGGCAGAGTTTAACCTGGGCTGTGATTCAGAGCACACGCAGCACGTCTACCGTGTATATGTCACCACATTCCTGGGCTTCGGGGGGAACATGGCTCGACAGCGCTACGAAGACCAGCTGGTCAACTCCACCATCACCAAGAACAGGTAGGACCGGCAGACACACACACACACACACACACACAGTGCCTATTCAGACCCCTTGGCTATTTTTCTTCATCAATCTACACACAATACCCCATAATGATAACGCCAACAGGTTTTTAGAAATGTTTGCTAAGTTATAAAAAATCAGTGGCGTAAAGTACTTAAGTTGTACTTTAAAAGTATCTTTACTTAAGTCGTTTTTTGGGGTGTCTGTACTTTACTAAAATAATGTACTTTTTACTCCAAACATTTTCCCTGACACCCCAAAGTATTCATTACATTTAGAAAATGGTCCAATTCACACACTTATCAAGAGAACATCCCTGGTCCTCCCCACTGCCTCTGATCTGGAGGACTCACTAAACAGAGAACATCCCTGGTCATCCCTACTGCCTCTGATCTGGTGGACTCATTAAACAGAGAACATCCCTGGTCATCCCTACTGCCTCTGATCTGGTGGACTCATTAAACAGAGAACATCCCTGGTCATCCTTACTGCCTCTGATCTGGTGGACTCATTAAACAGAGAACATCCCTGGTCATCCTTACTGCCTCTGATCTGGTGGACTCACTAAACAGAGAACATCCCTGGTCATCCCTACTGCCTCTGATCTGGAGGACTCACTAAACAGAGAACATCCCTGGTCATCCCTACTGCCTCTGATCTGGTGGACTCATTAAACAGAGAACATCCCTGGTCATCCTTACTGCCTCTGATCTGGTGGACTCACTAAACAGAGAACATCCCTGGTCATCCCTACTGCCTCTGATCTGACGGACTCACTAAACACAAATGCTTCATTTGTAAATGATGTCTGAGTGTATGGGTATGCCCCTGGCTATCCTTAAAGAAAAAAATGGTGCTCGTCTGGTATGCGTAATATAAGGAATCTGAAATGATTTGTTTTTACTTTTGATACTTAAGTATATTTAAAACCAAATAATTTTAGACTTTTCCTCAAGTAGTATTTTACTGGTTGACTGAACTTTTACTTTAGTCATTTTCTATTAAGTTATCTTTACTTCTACTTATGTATGACAATTGGGTACTTTTCTACCACTGTAAAAAAAAAAAAAAAAACATATCACATTTCCATAAGTATTCAGACCCTTTACTCAGTACTTTGTTGAAGCACCTTTGGCAGCAATTACAGCTGGGTATGACTTTACAAGCTTGGCAAACCATTCTTCTCTGCAGATCCTCTCAAGCTCTGTCAGGTTGAATGGGGAGCGTTGTTGCGCAGCTATTTTTAGGTCTCTCCAGAGATGTTCGATTGGGTTCAAGTCTGAACTCTGGCTGGGCCACTCAAGGACATTCGGAGACTTGTCCAGAAGCCACTCCTGCTTTGTCTTGACTGTGTGCTCGGTCGTTTTTATTTAACTATTATTTAACTCGGCAAGTCAGTTAAGAACAAATTCTTATTTACAATGATGACCTACCCCGGCCAAACCCGGACGAAGCTGGGCAAATTGTGCGCCGCCCTATGGGACTCCCAATCACGGCTGGATATGATGCAGCCTGGATTTGAACCCAGTACTGCAGTGACTCCTCTTGAACTGAGATGCGGTGTCTTAGACCACTGCGCCACTCGTTGTCCTCTTGGAAGGTGAAACTTCGCCCCCAGTCTGAGGTCCTGAGTGCTCTGGAGCAGGTTTTCATTAAGGATCTCTCTCTACTTTTCTCTGTTTATCTTTGCCTGGTCTCCCAGTCCCTGCTGCTGAAAAACATCCCCACTGCATGATGCTGCCACCACCATTCTTCACCGTAGGGATGGTGCCAGGTTTCCTCCAGATGTGACGCTTGGCATTCAGGCCGAAAAGTTCAATCTTGGTTTCATCAGACCAGAGAATCTTGTTTCTCATGGTCTTGAGAGTCTTTAGGTGCCTTTTGGCAAACTCCAAGTGGGCTACTGAGGAGTGACTTCCGTCTGGCCACTCTATAATAAAGGCCTGATTGGTGGAGTGCTGCAGCGATGGTTGTTCTTCGGGAAGGTTCTCCCATCTCCAGAGAGGAACTCTAGAGTTCTTGGTCACCTCCCTGACCAAGGCCTTTCTCCCCTGATTGCTTAGTTTGGTGGGGAGGCCACCTCCCTGACCAAGGCCTTTCTCCCCTGATTGCTTAGTTTGGTGGGGAGGCCACCTCCCTGACCAAGGCCTTTCTCCCCTGATAGCTCAGTTTGGTGGGGCGGCCACCTCCCTGACCAAGGCCTTTCTCCCCTGATTGCTTAGTTTGGTGGGGAGGCCAGCTCCCTGACCAAGGCCTTTCTCCTCTGATTGCTTAGTTTGGCGGGGAGGCCAGCTCCCTGACCAAGGCCTTTCTCCCCTGATTGCTTAGTTTGGTGGGGCGGTCACCTCCCTGACCAAGGCCTTTCTCCCCTGATTGCTTAGTTTGGTGGGGCGGTCACCTCCCTGACCAAGGCCTTTCTCCCCTGATTGCTTAGTTTAGTGGGGCGGTCACCTCTCTGACCAAGGCCTTTCTCCCCTGATTGCTTAGTTTGGTGGGGCGGTCACCTCCCTGACCAAGGCCTTTCTCCCCTGATTGCTTAGTTTGGTGGGGCGGTCACCTCTCTGACCAAGGCCTTTCTCCCCTGTTTGCTTAGTTTGGCGGGGAGGCCACCTCCCTGACCAAGGCCTTTCTCCCCTGATTGCTTAGTTTGGCGGGGAGGCCACCTCCATGACCAAGGCCTTTCTCCCCTGATAACTCAGTTTGGTGGGGCGCACCACCTCCCTGACCAAGGCCTTTCTCCCCTGATTGCTTAGTTTGGCGGGCGGTCACCTCCCTGACCAAGGCCTTTCTTCCCTGATAGCTCAGTTTGGTGGGGAGGCCACCTCCCTGACCAAGGCCTTTCTCCCCTGATTGCTTAGTTTGGCGGGGAGGCCACCTCCATGACCAAGGCCTTTCTCCCCTGATTGCTTAGTTTGGCGGGGAGGCCACCTCCATGACCAAGGCCTTTCTCCCCTGATAGCTCAGTTTGGTGGGGAGGCCACCTCCCTGACCAAGGCCTTTCTCCCCTGATTGCTTAGTTTGGCGGGGAGGCCACCTCCATGACCAAGGCCTTTCTCCTCTGATAACTCAGTTTGGTGGGGAGGCCACCTCCCTGACCAAGGCCTTTCTCCCCTGATTGCTTAGTTTGGCAGGGAGGCCACCTCCATGACCAAGGCCTTTCTCCTCTGATAATTCAGTTTGGTGGGGAGGCCACCTCCCTGACCAAGGCCTTTATCCCCTGATTGCTTAGTTTGGCGGGGAGGCCACCTCCATGACCAAGGCCTTTCTCCCCTGATTGCTTAGTTTGGCGGGGAGGCCACCTCCATGACCAAGGCCTTTCTCCCCTGATAGCTCAGTTTGGTGGGGAGGCCACCTCCCTGACCAAGGCCTTTCTCCCCTGATTGCTTAGTTTGGCGAGGAGGCCACCTCCATGACCAAGGCCTTTCTCCTCTGATAACTCAGTTTGGTGGGGAGGCCACCTCCCTGACCAAGGCCTTTCTCCCCTGATTGCTTAGTTTGGCAGGGAGGCCACCTCCATGACCAAGGCCTTTCTCCTCTGATAATTCAGTTTGGTGGGGAGGCCACCTCCCTGACCAAGGCCTTTATCCCCTGATTGCTTAGTTTGGCGGGGAGGCCACCTCCATGACCAAGGCCTTTCTCCTCTGATAACTCAGTTTGGTGGGGCGGTCAGCTCTAGGAAGAGTCTTGGTGTTTCTACATTTCTTCCATTTTAAGAATGATGGAAGCCACTGGGTTTTTGGGGACCTTCAATGCTGCAAACATTTTTTGGTACCCTTCCCCAGATCTGTGACTCGACACAATCCTTTCTCGGAGCTCTGCTGGCAATTCCTTGGACCTCATGTCTTGGTTTTTGCTTTGACGTGCACTGTCAACTGTGGGACCTTATATAGACAGGTTTGTGCCTTTCCAAATCATGTCCAATCAATTGAATTTACCACAGATGGACTCCAGTCAAGTTGTAGAAACATCTCAAGGATGATCAATGGAAACAGGATGCACCAGAGCTCAATTTCGAGTCTCATAGCAAAGGGTCTGAATATTTCTTTATGTGAAAAAGGTATTTCTGTTTTTTATTTTTAATACATTTGCAAACATTTCTAAAAACCTGTTTTCACTTTGTCATTATGGGGTATTGTGTGTAGATTGCTGAGTTTAAAAAATAATAAAAATGAGAATAAGTCTAATGTAACAATGTGGAAAGAGTCAAGGGGTCTGAATACTTACCAAAGGCACTGTACATACATGCATACATACATACACAAAGGCACACGCATATACAGACACTTGCATAAACAGAGGGTCACATTCTTAAATTCATCACCTTCCTACAATTTAATCTCAACACCTTGAGTCTGAGAACTCAATGATTGATTGATCAACTGACTATCCCTTCCTTCGTGACACTTCCTGGTTGTCCTCCAGGCTGACAGGCGATCAGACAGGCATGATGGAAGCCACGCCCCTTGCGGACCCATGCCTCCCTGTCGGCCTATCAGACGTGGTGCGTCGGGACGGCCGTGCGGTCCACCTGAGAGGGCAGGGGGACTGGGCGCGGTGCCAGGGGGCAGTCAGGCCTTTCCTGGGTCTCCACAACGGCACCATGGGATCCCCCAGGGGGGTGTACCAGGCCCCCATCGACTACAGCAACTCAGAGTTCTACGGCTTCTCTGAGTTCTTCTACTGCACTGAGGATGTACTGAGGATGGGGGGACCGTACGACAGCGCTAAGTACTCCAAGGCTGCCACGGTAACCACAGCTCATCATTCTAGAACTTATCATGATCAGATATTCTAGACCTGGGTTACCTGGTCATTACCTAGGCAGGTTAGGTTTCTCCTCACTTAGCCCTCTTGTTCCTGATTTGTATTTATTTATTTGTTTTAAGTCTGGTTTCAACAACAACAAAAAATCCTTTGAAGATGCCTTTCTGTGCACTGCCTAAGAAATCTAAGGGAAAATATTGGTTTTGTGAAAGGCAAGAAAATTGCTTTTGTCATTCTCCTCAAGTTAGCCTGGTACCAGTCTGTTTGTGTCGTCACGCCACTCCTTGTCAGGTTTGGCATGATGAGGAGTTGGAATGATAGCCTGGTACCCGTCTGTTTGTGTCGTCACGCCACTCCTTGTCAGGTTTGGCATGATGAGGAGTTGGAATGATAGCCTGGTACCAGTTGGTTTGTGCTGTCACGCCACTCCTTGTCAGGTTTGGCATGATGAGGAGTTGGAACGATAGCACAAACAGATCTGGGAACAGGCTGTCTTTTAAGCTCTTATATCGCCAAGAGATCTTTCCAGGAGGTAACTCCGTTCTCTCCTGTCTGTCTGCAGGACTATTGTGCCACCAAGTGGTCAACCCTCACCAAGCGTCTGGACAGCAAGCTGTTCTCTAAACAAGCAGACTCCTCCAGACTGAAGTAAGAAACCCTTCAACCCAGTTACCCTGTCTACCACTGTACTCAATATGTCTAATATATATTCATCTGTTACCCCAGTTACCCAGTCTACCACTGTACTCAATATGTCTAATAGATATTCATCTGTAACCCCAGTTACCCAGTCTACCGCTGTACTCAATATGTCTAATAGATATTCATCTGTAACCCCAGTTACCCAGTCTACCGCTGTACTCAATATGTCTAATAGATATTCATCTGTTACCCCAGTTACCCAGTCTACCACTGTACTCAATATGTCTAGTAGATATTCATCTGTAACCCCAGTTACCCAGTCTACCACTGTACTCAATATGTCTAATAGATATTCATCTGTTACCCCAGTTACCCAGTCTACCACTGTACTCAATATGTCTAATAGATATTCATCTGTTACCCCAGTTACCCAGTCTACCACTGTACTCAATATGTCTAATAGATATTCATCTGTAACCCCAGTTACCCAGTCTACCACTGTACTCAATATGTCTAATAGATATTCATCTGTTACCCCAGTTACCCAGTCTACCACTGTACTCAATATGTCTAATAGATATTCATCTGTAACCCCAGTTACCCAGTCTACCACTGTACTCAATATGTCTAATAGATATTCATCTGTTACCCCAGTTACCCAGGCTACCACTGTACTCAATGTCTAATAGATATTCATCTACTACCATCAGTTACCCAGTCTACCGCTGTACTCAATATGTCTAATAGATATTCATCTGTAACCCCAGTTACCCAGTCTACCACTGTACTCAATATGTCTAATAGATATTCATCTGTTACCCAGTCTACCACTGTACTCAATATGTCTAATAGATATTCATCTGTAACCCCAGTTACCCAGTCTACCACTGTACTCAATATGTCTAATAGATATTCATCTGTTACCCAGTCTACCGCTGTACTCAATATGTCTAATAGATATTCATCTGTAACCCCAGTTACCCAGTCTACCGCTGTACTCAATATGTCTAATAGATATTCATCTACTACCATCTGTAAACCCAGTTACCCAGTCTACCACTGTACTCAATATGTCTAATAGATATTCATCTGTAACCCCAGTTACCCAGTCTACCACTGTACTCAATATGTCTAATAGATATTCATCTGTTACCCAGTCTACCGCTGTACTCAATATGTCTAATAGATATTAATCTGTAACCCCAGTTACCCAGTCTACCACTGTACTCAATATGTCTAATAGATATTCATCTGTAACCCCAGTTACCCAGGCTACCACTGTACTCAATATGTCTAATAGATATTCATCTACTACCATCTGTAAACCGTTACCCAGTCTACCACTGTACTCAATATGTCTAATAGATATTCATCTGTAACCCCAGTTACACAGGCTACCACTGTACTCAATATGCCTAATAGATATTCATCTACTACCATCTGTAAACCCAGTTACCCAGTCTACCACTGTACTCAATATGTCTAATAGATATTCATCTACTACCATCTGTAAACCCAGTTACCCAGTCTACCACTGTACTCTATGTCTAATAGATATTCATCTACTACCATCTGTAAACCCAGTTACCCAGTCTACCACTGTACTCAATATGTCTAATAGATATTCATCTGTAACCCCAGTTACCCAGTCTACCACTGTACTCAATATGCCTAATAGATATTCATCTACTACCATCTGTAAACCCAGTCACCCAGTCTACCACTGTACTCAATATGCCTAATAGATATTCATCTACTACCATCTGTAAACCCAGTTACCCAGTCTACCACTGTACTCAATATGTCTAATAGATATTCATCTGTAACCCCAGTTACCCAGGCTACCACTGTACTCAATATGCCTAATAGATATTCATCTACTACCATCTGTAAACCCAGTCACCCAGTCTACCACTGTACTCAATATGCCTAATAGATATTCATCTACTACCATCTGTAAACCCAGTTACCCAGTCTACCACTGTACTCAATATGTCTAATAGATATTCATCTGTAACCCCAGTTACCCAGGCTACCACTGTACTCAATATGCCTAATAGATATTCATCTACTACCATCTGTAAACCCAGTCACCCAGTCTACCACTGTACTCAATATGCCTAATAGATATTCATCTACTACCATCTGTAAACCCAGTTACCCAGTCTACCACTGTACTCAATATGTCTAATAGATATTCATCTGTAACCCCAGTTACCCAGGCTACCACTGTACTCAATATGCCTAATAGATATTCATCTACTACCATCTGTAAACCCAGTCACCCAGTCTACCACTGTACTCAATATGCCTAATAGATATTCATCTACTACCATCTGTAAACCCAGTTACCCAGTCTACCACTGTACTTAATATGTCTAATAGATATTCATCTGTAACCCCAGTTACCCAGGCTACCACTGTACTCAATATGCCTAATAGATATTCATCTACTACCATCTGTAAACCCAGTCACCCAGTCTACCACTGTACTCAATATGCCTAATAGATATTCATCTACTACCATCTGTAAACCCAGTTACCCAGTCTACCACTGTACTCAATATGTCTAATAGATATTCATCTGTAACCCCAGTTACCCAGGCTACCACTGTACTCTATGTCTAATAGATATTCATCTGTAACCCCAGTTACCCAGTCTACCTCTGTACTCAATATGTCTAATAGATATTCATCTGTTACCCAGTCTACCGCTGTACTCTAATAGATATTCATCTGTAACCCCAGTTACCCAGTCTACCTCTGTACTCAATATGTCTAATAGATATTCATCTGTTACCCAGTCTACCGCTGTACTCAATATGTCTAATAGATATTCATCTGTAACCCCAGTTACCCAGGCTACCACTGTACTCAATATGTCTAATAGATATTCATCTGTAACCCCAGTTACCCAGTCTACCTCTGTAATCAATATGTCTAATAGATATTCATGTACTACCATCTGTCTGGAAATGCCTATCTAATAAAAATGGAATGTGTATTGTGCATACCTTACCTCAGCATACCTCACCTCATCAACCACCTCTCTCCCTGTCCAGGTACCAGTGTTTTAAGTCAGCCTGGATGTTCCAGGTGCTCCACTCAGGCTTCAGGTTCCCTAAGGACTACCCCAGCCTGAAGACTGCTCAGCTGGTCTATGACAAGGAGGTGCAGTGGACCCTGGGAGCCATCCTGTTTAAGACACGCTTCCTGCCTCTCAGGTCAGTAGGCACTTCTTGTGTGCCTGTCTGTCTGTGTCTGTCTGTTATTAATCCATCTCTCTCTCTCCTCTCTAACAGGGACCTCCAGGCAGAGTCATTTAAACAGGGCCACTCCAACTGGCTGCGTTCCTCCTTCGTCTACAACCACTACCTGTTTTTTGCCTGTATCCTGGTGGTCCTGCTGGCCATTCTACTGTACATCCTCCGCCTCCGCAGGATCCACCAGCGAGAACAGAGGCAGGCAGAGGCCCTGGACCTGCTCTGGGTGGAGGAGGGGGAGGCTCTTCTGGCCTGATCCAGGATCAGTTTAGACTCTGAATCTTTCTTGACCTGAGGCCTTGGGTGTGGGGGGGTTACTGATCTAGGATGAGTCGAGATGCTCTCAGTAACTGGTGTTCATAGCCTGGTATGCACAGCTCTAGGATCAACCTTTCACCCTCTGAGTTGTAAGCTTGACTGGTGCTCTATTTGTTAAGAGGCACTGATCTAGGATCAGATTATCAACCCGCAAATCATGACCTTGACTGGGACCAACGCCCTGTTGGGACAATGATCTAGGACCAGCTTAGTCACGCTGAATCATAACGTTGACTATTGGCTAGAAATGCAATAGCAACGTCATCCTACAACAGGTTTTAATTATGGGGGTGCTGGACACTCCCGTTTCTTTAACAGATATCAACGTTGACCTGGCCGTGAGCACCCTCGTAAAATAAAATATCAACCAAGGTCCAAATCACTATTTATAGTAACCTCTGACCTAGAGTGTTGATGTAAACATAAGTAGGAGGGGCCATGGAACCGGAACCTTCAAAAGGGGGAGGAGAATTGCAGGATGTGGGTGAAACCTCATGAAGGGAGAACTAGATCGTTAAAACAACGAAACAGGAGAATCCCAACAGGTGAACGACTGAGGACCGAGCCTTTCTATTGGAGATAATTCACTGTTGCAGAGGGACATTTTGTGTGAAGGAAGGTGAAGCTAGACGTTTGAGGCTGAAGTTGCCCTTAACCACAGATCTAGAATCAAGTAACCTACTCCTAATCCTAACCTTAACCATGAGGGGGATGCAAATAAAATCTGACCCTGTATCTGTGGTTAGTGGTAACTTCTAGCTACTTTTTGATGAAAAGGGTGCCTCTATGATTGTCTGTTTTGGACAGTATTGTAACCATGATGATAGTTTCTATCTGACCAGTATACTTCCTGTAAATCTCACAAACAGGAAGTGCATTAATTCCTTAATAATCCCACTGTGGGAATGCTTTTGTATTGAAAAGCTACAATGAGGAATCAAACATGGGGTGGCAGGTAGCCTAGTGGTTAGAGCTTTGGGCCAGTAACCAGCAGGTAGCCTAGTGGTTAGAGCGTCGGGCCAGTAACCAGCAGGGAGCCTAGTGGTTAGAGCGTCGGGCCAGTAACCAGCAGGTAGCCTAGTGGTTAGAGCGTCGGGCCAGTAACCAGCAGGTAGCCTAGTGGTTAGAGCTTTGGGCCAGTAACCGAAAGGTTGCTTGATCGAATCCCCGAGCTGACAAGGTAAAAATCTGTCGTTCTGCCCCTGAACAAGCAGTTAACTCACGCCGAAAGACGTGGATTTAGATTATGGCAGCCCCCCGTACCTCTCAGATTCAGAGGGGTTGGGTTAAATGTGGAAGACATTTCAGTTGAATGCATTCGGTTGTACAACTGACTAGGTTTCCCCCTTTCCCTTCTCAAACAATTTATTACAGCGGTTCATTGAATGTCCTTAACGTTTTTAACTATTTGTTTTGGTGCTGGGAACAGATTGTTCTGAGCCAGTTATGTTGATGACAAGCTAGGAGTGAAACGGGTTGTCAGTGTTTAATGGATTGTAGTTGATGCCTTCTGATTGCATTGTGTTGAACTGTGGTACACACACACACACACACACACACAACTGAACTCCAAGTTGTGTGTTACGATGGGTCTATGTCAGACTGTCAATGTTAGTTACCACCAGCTCCTCACCTGCCCTGTACTGTAAATATCCAATCAGACATCACTATCGGTCTGCTCTACTCCTCTTGATAATGTTGGGAGGTATTGCTGCTGTTAAATGAGATGCATTGAATTGCTAATCAAAGGAGCTATCTTGTTATTTTGAGGCTGTATAATTTGAGTCGTCACAATGCAAGTGGAAGTGTAGCGTCAGTGATTTTAATGTCAATTCATCACACTTCCTTTTGGCTTTGGACTCTTTCTCTGGCTGAAACCTTCAGTGCAGCATTTGAATGGGGTCTTATACCTTCCCTCGGTTTGACCCGTTTGTTTTGTTAAAATGTACAAGAGGAAGGGGCCTCTAATTGTTGCAGCTCTATTTTGACTCTTCCTAAAGAAGGACCAATGATCAACTGGACCAAGTTTGTGTTCCAAATGGCACCCTATTCCCTATATAGTGCACTACGTTAGAGTGGGGCCCTATTCCCTATATAGTGCACTACTTTAGAGCAGGTCCCATAGGGCTTGGGTTAAAAGTATTGCACAATGTAGTAAATAGGGTGCCATTTGGGACATAATCCTAACTGTCTTGTCGGTCTCTTATTGAGGAAAAATAACTACATGGATGTGGGAAACAAACATCTGTTTTAAATAAATCAATGTTTTAAAACATGTTGTTTCTCTTTGGGTACTTTCTCTTGGTACATGTTTAGGGTCGCATTCATTAGTGCACATGGTAGCAAAAATGTTTTGCAATGGAAAACCAAGTTCTTATTGAACAAGTTCAGGTACTCCCTGTTGCATTCCATTTCTTCTGTTTGGTGCCTAGTGTATATGACTGAGCTGGTTTAGCAGGTCTTGGTAATGTGTGTCAATGTGCCCTGACATGAACCGAGGTTGGCAGCTGGCACTTTCCAGGGCATTCTGGGTGTTTATATCATCCAGGTACGAGAGACGGGTGCAGGTCGATGTGCCAACGGACCAAGGCTGACTCTCCCCATTTGACTTTCTTCAGGGATGGAATTATCCACAATAAAACTCTTGTTTGGCTTTCTGTTTGCTAACAATGTAGGAAGGAAACAAGGAAAGGAAACAAGGTGGAAGCTTTGGCCACTGTCCAAACAAATTCTTCTCTCGGGGAAACAAAAAGAGCACCCTTACCAACCTGTTTTCTTAAAAATATACTTTAATACAACAGCTGCATATAAATATTAAAAATATACATTATAATGGTGTACAGTACACTCACACAAAACAAAAAACAAAAAATTAGGCTTCTATTTGTACGGCACTTTACTTTCTTTTCTTGCTGCTTTTTAATGTTTAAAAGAGTTATTCCATTCTGTATTTTGCCAAGCGTTTATGTACTATTGTGATTATGTAGGTTATTGAAAACAGAGAGGGGGGGGGGGGGGGTTCGAGGAGTTTGTGAAAGGATATGGGGGGTGGTGCTGTACATGACATGATGACACTGTGTTCTGGAATGTATCCTGTTTTGTAGTCCAGAAGAAATTTTTGCAGTTCCAAAAGAATTCCTCGTTGTCCATTCCTCTTCTTACTTCGCTCTGTTAGAAAATCATTGGTTTGGGTATCATTTGTCTTCCTCTGTGTGTCTGACAGTCCTGATGGGGTTTAGGGTAAAAAAAAAGAGTCTCGAGCTCTCCGTCTCTCCTGTCTCGGGCCGTCACGTCATCTTTGAAACAGGAGAGGGCCTCCAGTCTCTGGGAGGACAATGTGGGAGTCTGTAGTGTGTGTGTGAGAGAAAGTCTTCAGTTCAGGACCAGTCACTGAGGGGTCACTGTAGTTCCCACCAGGGTCATCTTACATCCGAGCCCATTCAGGCTTTAAACAAAGCACACACAAGCCTTCTTCAGCTCTCTCTCTCTCTCTCTCTCTCTCACACACACACACACACACCACCACACACACAACACACACACAGATTGAGCTAAGGTGGAATTCCCACCCTCAGTTTCATCCATTTCAGGACAGTGAATGGAGAGAATCATGTTCTCCACCTACAGAAGCCCAACTAGAACACGAGGTAATGCTCCATTCTCCTGGTATGAACATGGAAAAAGTAGCAAGAACACTTTGTATGTTGTCAACCTCGTTATAACATACTACAGTATAGGCCCTAGACATTTGGCAGAAAAATGCATCCTACAAATGTGTAATACAGTGCTCACACTTGTTGAACGTTTGTCAGTTCAAACTGGATTCAGCCCTTGTTGTCGATTTGCTCAAAGGCATTCTAGAATGGGTTTCTAAAGGCAGTATTATCAGGAAGGATCCGTCTCTGGGATCGGCTAGCTCTCCCTGTTGGTATGTCAGAGCCCACTCATTTAGTTTCCCTTTAGTGTGAGGCTGTGTTAGACCAGGGAGCTGGGTAAATGGCTGGTCTGAAATGGCACCCTATTCCCCTATAGGGGACTACTTTTGACCAGCGCCCTACAACCTGAGTCCTATGGGCCCTGGTGAAAAAGTAGTGCACTATATCTTGAACAGGGAGTCAGTTCGGATGCACCCAATCTGTGACCCCCCCCCCCCCCTTATGCCAGGTGGCAAATCGGGCTGAAGGTGGAGATCTGACTTGACTACATTCCCCTGGCACCCCCCTTCTATTCAAGGTAAAACATAAACAGTGTTC